>NC_044506.1:18279450-18409450 GCF_902362185.1 Chanos chanos | reverse complement strand
AGGACTCTAGCTTCAGTGAGAAACTGCTTTTCTCCCTCTCTCCTTCCTACTTGTGAACAGGCTTGCTAGGCATAGAGTAGCTAATAACATGAATATCCAAACATTTTTTATTCCATTTAAAGTTTTCCATGGAGTGTGCATGGTTTCCACCGAGACAATTGACATATAACTAAAGCAGCTTAGACACATGTACTAAATAGTCATTAGGAGACATATAAGGATACATGCTTGCTTTAGTTTTAAAATGATTTTATAGATTTTTTTTTTCTTTTCAGTTGACTTGAATTCTAGTCAGTTTACCAAAAACAGGCATTTTGGGGGCTTTCATCTGCTCAGAGGCGAGACAAATCCTTTTTTCTAAAGCACGTTAGTTTAACTGCTCTTAATTTTGTGACTTTGCCCTCTGCTGATGCTACCTGGGTGGATAATGAACAAATAAACTAATCTATATGACACCTCCTGCAACAGGCTCATACTTCAAATACAGAGATTAAAAAATTATAACAATCTGTTAAATGAACCATCATTCTCACTGGGCAATATTTCTTTTTTTTTCCCCAAAAAAAACTTGTTTAGTGGAATGATGAGGACACAAAGCAGTCAAATTCAAACCTCGAAGACTTTCTGTGTTTCAGACAGGTTCTGGATTTAATGTACAAGTTTAGAAACTGTGTTAAATTAGCCTGACTTTAGGGGTAAATGATAGATGTATCAGAATGTTTTAGTCAATATATTTTAACAAATTTTAAATTTGCTTTGAACCTCCATTTCTCACTTAAACAATTACTCAATTCAAATCAAATTGAAGCTTGCACTTGAAACCCAGCCATTCTGTGCCCTCTTCCACTAACGTAAAGTGGTCTGGAATTAGACAGATTGGAGTGTTTACCTAATTGTATGCTAACACTCTTCAGAAGATGAACAGCCCTGGACTCTGGTCTGGAAAGCAAGGCTTTCTCCGGTTGATGGATCTTTGGAGTGAACGTTGTATCACAGTGCCATCGTGAAACACGTCCCTTTTTTTAACCTTAGGGAACAGAGATATTCTCTGCTATGCTCTGTTAGTTACTTCATTACTTTTTGGACAGAAGTACACAGACTCAATTAAACAGCACCGTTATTTTAACCAAGAGTTAAACAACTAGGAGAAAAGGAGAATGAATAAACATGGTCACACACTGACAAGTGTAACATAATATTATCTAACAAATATATGTAATTTCACTCGTAGAGATAGATATATCTATATATATATATATATATATATATATATGGTCCCTCACAATGTGCCATACATTCAAGGCATCGTGAGACTGAACCAGGTTACAATAAAGTGGAGTTTTCTAATTATCCATGTGTGAACTTAATGTGTTTATATGGGCATATGATAATCACTTGAGGTAAATATCCAAAGGGACTTAATGTAATGAGTATCACATGCTTGCTCCAGTGAACTTTTTTTATCAGGGTGGATGACTTTTCCTCTGTTAATTAATATTTTATCTTGCATGACTTTTTTTTGTGTGTGTGTGTGTGTGTGTGTGTGTGTGTGTGTGTGTGTGTGACTACCTGACATAAATTTCCACGTTCTTTACATAGAATGGTGCTACAAGGATAAAACAAAACAAAAAAAAAATCAAGTTGTAAGCATGCAGTGAAGATAAAGCATACTACTTAGTGTTCAATGATCATCAGACTCTTATTTGGACAAAAGCAAAGCCAATAGGCAGATATATGTAATCATACGCATGCATAAATGATACCCGCTGGCAACTACACAGAAGTTGTCAGTCCACACAGCGTGATCCAGACGTACACTCTCTTCTCCACAGCATGCCTGAGTGGAAATATCATCACCGTGAAAACACACCATCTATAAACGACCCCCGTAATCCCCCACGAAAGAACACGTCTCCCCTTCTGTTAGACAGGAGAGATATACAAAGTCTCTATAAAGCTGCGTAACATGTCTTACGACCCAGCATGAACAGTCATAAGCATCAAAAGCAGCAACGCAGCGCTGAGTTCAGCAGACGTTTTTTTTTTTTTTTTTTTATCCCAGAAGTCATTATTAACGGTAGGCCCACACGTGCTTTCTTCCTAAAAGAAAAAGAAAAAAAATAAAGGCTATGATTTATGTCGTCTCCGGGGTCGTTTCGAACACTCTCCGACTGCGGCTCTGCCGTTGCACGTCTCAGTCAGATGTCGGGCGGCGAGGGGAAGCGTCTGCCGTCTGACTCGGTTTATGCAGAGTTTTAACGGAACGTGGTACCTACTGATGCGCTGTCTGCTGGGAAGCGCACCCCCCCCCCCCCCCCCCGCCCTCGTGCTCGTCACCCAGTGATTGACTTAATCATGAACTCTGCCTTTTCTCCAGGAGCGTAAAACCCTGCTGCTCACTTCGCTATCTCAATCTTCGTCCTCTCTTGAGATGCCCCAACTTTGTCACTGTCATCGCCGTAGCAATAACATCATTCCCTAGTTGGAGATGGACGGAGGAATGAGGCACGTAAACGGCCTCCGCAGTCGCCCAGGCTTTGGCTGACGGATATGATTAGAGGACTCTTTCATTTAGCGTGTTTCCCCTCTGTCCTCAGCAGCACGCTTGCCATTGGACGTCACGTGGAACGCGCAGCACAGTGCAATGTACCGGTATAACTGACCGTCAGCCATTTTAGCATATCCATAACAAGTTTTTTTTTGTTTGTTTGTTTTTTTTTTAAAGCAACTCAATTACTAAGCACAGATGTATTGAAATCTTATTTCGCACGCCTGTCACTGGAGTTATACCCCTAATTCATAATATAGGATTTATAATATAGGATCCAGTCAGCACTTGAAAAACCTGTATTATTTCTTCCTGCTGGGAACAAACAATTTATAACAATAACAGATTTATTTGTAGAAACAGTATTTTTTTTTGTGTGTGTGTGAATTGCAATACAAATCCTACTTGATATTTGACTCTCCAATGTGAGAGCTTTGGCTGTTTTGTTTTTTTTTTTTTTTAAGCCATATAGTCAAGACAGATAAGTGAGATTTTCTATGTGCGACTTCATCATTTCACTTCATCTTGGAAACTGCTATGACTTCTACTGCACAGCTCCACAATCTCAGTTAATCAAAAAGAGAGAGGCCTTTTTTTCCTTCTAATGCCCTTCTGATTCTTGGCCGTTCTCATCTCTTGATCTCTCCATCAGCTCCATCCAGCTAAACATCCGCCAGGTTTCTTTTTTTTTTGCCGGCGATATCTTTCACGGTGTTTATTCAGTAGGTGAAACCGTTTGCTCTGCGGTGGTGCAGCCTCTGTGTGGGAGCAAAAGAGGCCACCAGAAGAAAGATCGTTTTTTCGATGTGTTGATCTGTACTCCCCAACACAGGAGCTAAAAAGAGACTTTACGGCTCAAAAGGGGGCTGTTCCACTTCTTAAGGAAAGAGATCTCAGACGTGAATCTCTGTGCTAAATTTGCAGCGCCCGTTACAAAGACCTGAGGACATGGTTTCAGAGGTACTTTTAGGCCATGTGTGATGTCAGTTCAGTGAGACTGCTTTGCGTCAGACCAGTTGATTTTGCTTCAGTTTTCAGATCACACAGTTTTTACTTTATGGCTACTTTATTACATTTGCTCTACGGTTTTTTACGGTGCTTTAAACACATGCCTGTGGACTTGCTGGCACAATTAAAACATGCAGCATGACTTAACAACAGTTCATATCTGTGACTTTATCTATCAGAGGAAATGTGGCTTGTTTTCATGATGAATGAGTGGTCTGTGCTTCTATGCTTTGATCGATATTGCTCTAAATCTTCATGTTGAGTAAACCTTTATAGCTAATAACCTTGTATTATATTTTGTCAAGCATTTAAATAAAAAGGTTATAGCTGTGTAATTCAGACAACGCCAAATGGCACCTGTTGTAAAGCAAAATAACAGCAGGAACTCTTGAATAAGCGAAACTTCTTGTTCAGATACACAGATACAAACCAGTTTCAGAACCACAAGACGATACATCCCTCAAATGTTGATTGTACAGCTTAACTTTATAACATGGTACCATACAATAGCCGGTGTCTAAGATCCAAAGGGGGTTTGAGCGTGAGCTGGATTCAGCGAAAGCCGAAAGCTATTCCAAGTCTAAGGCTCCATTTCAGCCTCTCGACAGCCAGAGACGTCACAGATACTGATAGCCTTGATCAGTTTCTTCAGTGCTATTCACAGACGGCAGAGGAGGGAAAAAAAAAAAGAGAGAAAAGAAAAAACCTACCCTCTGTGACAGTGAGATAGCATTCTTCCACATTGTGTTCTCATGGTGCTGGTATTTTGGCAGGGCCCCAGGGTTTGGTGAATAGGGGGTTGATGGAAGAGAGGTAAACAGTTGATGAGAGATTGCTCAAATTAATTAGCTCAGCATATTGTCTCCGTTAATTCGGCCTTCCGCATGACAAAGCTCGTAAACAGCATTACGGGGCAAACAGGTTTTTTTGTTCATAGAACTTCTTAAAAAAACCCCATCATAAATAACAAAATCATACTGTCCACGAAACTCTCTCCATATTAAATGAAGCCCACGAGCTATGCTTTTGTAGAATTTGTTCACGATTACAAAAAAAAAGCACATTTTTAATCCACTGTTTTATACTTGACAATCAAACAAGAGGGATATGTTTGTTATTGACATTTTGTGGTCAGTTTCTCAGATTAAGCTGTAGTCAGACATGCAGAGAGAGAAACTGTTGTTCATATTTCAGTCAGATTTCATACAAGCAATGTCCATGATCTTACCGATATGCATCTGCATATACGAGTGTACATGGCATATCATAGAAACATATTAGAATTAGGCGTGTGTATACAGTGATACAGACATACATATAAATACGCGATAGGCTTTCATTTTCTTTAACTTCCAAATCTTAACGCTTTTAAAGAACCATCTCACTTTGCCTCTGCCACACCGTGCCTTCATTTTTTTCAGTCAGTAATAAATTGCTTTGAAGGTAACATTTTATGAGTATGAAATGGTCACTCATCTCTTTGTGTGAGCTTTTTTTTTGGGGGGGGGGGGGGGGGGGGGGGTGGAGCCACAGATAAAACTTCCATCTGGACAGAAAAGTTGTGACGTGTTTTTACTGCTTTTGTATGCCCCTGCACACCTTTACAGCGTGAAAAATGGGAGAAAAAACAGACGGTTCCAGGGGCTATTCCCTACAGGACTGCATGGATACCAGTGCTGAGGGGTCCACAGCCACAGAGCTTTGATAAATATCCCACATTTCAGTGCAATGACTTTAGTCAGGCGCACATTAGACCGTAATGACAAGGGACATTAAATATTCAACAGAGTTCTGATTAATGGGATTTTCCATCATCAAAAAAATACTGCTCTATGCAATGAGTGATAGCATGATTATTTCTGGAGTTTTTTCTTTGTTGTTTTTTTTTTTTTTTCTTTTACTTCCCACTCCTATTCCCTTAAAGGGGAAATTCACCCTTGTTGATACATTGGCCCATTTCAACAATTACCTCCTTTTAATTAAATGATTGACTCATTCTATTTATGCATCATTTCTGTGGACCAATATTTACAGATGAGGGTTTTTTTTTTTTTTACCTTCATTGTTTGTTTATATTTTGAAATTCAATAAGAGGGCTTAATCAGTTCACAACTTTCCAGAGTAGCCAATGGTGTTTGCCAGTAAGAATAACTAAGAAGCCAATGTTAGCTCTTTTCCCTTCAGTTCGCACTCCACAAATTTAAAGGGGCTTGAAGGGATTTGCATTTTATGGACAGCCATTTTGCTCCTTACCAGTTTGATCTGAGGCATAGGACCATTTGCCGACTGGCCAAGTGGGAATAGTAAGATGCTGGGCTCAAGACCAATAATAAAGGCTAGTTTATGTTCCATTTCCCCAAGTGACGTTGTTTGCACTGACGAATACCACCGTTCTCTTTTTGCAACATTTCTTTCATATTATGTGTTACATCACACTACTGCCACTGCAAATATGTAAACCAAATAAACAGCACCGAGTGGCAACCTGGTGCCAGATGACAACAGAGAGAATGTGATGATGCTTTTCTTTTTGTTTTTCTTTTTGTTTCTTCTCTTTTTTGGTTGTTTAACGTGATGTACAGCAGTGTATCCACCAGCTAACTAAGAGGTCCCCCACCTGGGAATATGAAGCAAGAACGATTAAGTTCTGACCAGGTATCACAATATTGAAGACACTGTGTTAGGAAGAAGAAGAGCTTTTTTTTTTATCACCCGTGAATTGTTACAAATATTTATTTGGAAAATTCACTGTCAAGACAGCCACCATTCATGACTGCAGAGAAAATGTTTTTACAAAACATTACAGAAAGTTTGCAGTTTTGATGGGCTGGTCTGACTTAGTGTGAAAATCGCTGAGGTTGAATTTTAGAAGAGGTGTGATGTCACAGAAGGGCCAGGTTCCTCTGACTCTACGGCAAATTAGGCTTCAGCGCATTCTGTTTGATCCCATGGAGTAATTTCCTCTCAAGCATTTGTTGGAATCTGCACCTGCGTTATGCATCTTCTATACCACACTTTATTACTACAGCAAAGACACAGGTGTATCGGGGAGGTGTGGAGGCTCTGTGTTGGGTGAGCCTTATGGGTAATCTACACCCCTTCGTTTCGAAGAAAAATCAATTCGACAGAGTGTGAAATGTTACAGGAAGGCTGACTGGGAAGCGTTAGTAGCCCGGGTGGTGAAACTAATTGCTTTTGAAGAAAAATCAGATAATTTTAATTTCCATAGTCAATATTTGAGAGTCCTTTGAAGTGCCGTGGCTGCTGTTGCCTCGTCGTTATCCGCTCGGATGCAGCCCGGCGTCATGAGCAAGGACAGAGAGGGGGACACAGATCAAGGAGGAGACAGAGACAAACAGAGAGAGAGAGAGAGGGAGAGAGAGGAGAAGGCAAATTAAAAAGGAGTGATTGAGAAAGATGGTGAGCTCAAGCTCGTGTGTAGAAAGAGCACATTTCTAAATATAGTTGTGGGGTGTTTTTTTTTTTTTTTTTTTTCCCTCCCTCTATGGTTCCGCCTCGTTTTTTTGTGCCGGACACATGGTCGGGTTTCTTCCCTGGAACAGATGTAATTTCGGGCATTTTGGAGAGGGTTTCTGAGTTAATAAACCCCATCCTTCTTTTTTCCCCTCAGAACTGCGCAAAAATGCAGCGACTGATTTTTACTCACTTTTTCTGCCATTACCGAGAAGGCTCCTTTTCCCCCTGTGGGCCTTTCTGGAGCTGAAAATAAAAAAGTGAAGAGTTACATTTTTTTTCTTTCCTGCTTTTTAAATAAGATGGGATTAGAATAACGTCAAGTTGACACTGCACAATTCTTATTATTGGCAACATTTCCATAATGTTTAATATGCTCTTTGGTGTCGTCATCATCATCGACGTCATCATCATCATCATCATCATCATCATCATCATCATCATCATCATCCCAGTGACCATTATAATGTACTCTCTGTCTTCACACAAGCATATATTAGCATGAAACTCTTTTAATTAAAAAGGCATACATGAACTTACCAGAGGAATAAATTACACATTAATTTGTTTTACATGAATAAATCATTAAAAACACATATTCATATTTATGCCATATTCACTCAGAGGACACTGAAGACTTTAGGCAGTCATATTTTAACAGAGACCTTTGTAAGTGTACACAGTCAAATAAGGACAGTCTAGTTCATCAGATGTAATTTGTTCATTTATGGCAATCATTAACTATATCATTGTTGTGAAGTGTAGTCTCTCCCCTTAATGAAATGAATCTTATAGTAGTTCATTTTAAGTCTGTTTTGCACATATATGCAAAATGTCAATGTGTCATTAGATCACTGCTCACTGCACCCGCTAGCAAACAGAACTGGTTTTACGACTTGTGACAAACCAGAAGACAGACCCTCCAGGGTTTGCAGATCATTGTGATGCATGTTGTCATATCACTGAAGGCATTATTTGGTGGAAAATTCCTTCTCACCGACTGAAGCAATGTAACAGTAATTTTCTCAAGCACACCAGAGACATAGTATTAAAAAACATTACATACTAACTGATTTTTTTTTTTTTTTTTTGTCAAGTCAGTGACTCGCCTAATGATGGATTCAAATTTAACATCATAGCGGCTAAACGCTATAGAAACAAGCCCATCGTGTATTTGACGCCTCACTTCTATGATTAGGAACCGAGAAAAAAGTAATACCTTGAGAATCTGGTTAAAATCTCACATCCCAATATGCAGTCAGATTAAATTGTGCATTAAGTCCTCAGTGACTAATTTTCAACCTGTGTTTACGAACACTTACACATTTTAAATTGAAAATTTTCCACATAAGAACCACAGAGGGACGTCGCTTTTCTTTTTTTTTTTTCTTGTTTTTTCTTTTTACCCACTTTACATGTGCATGTAAGTGACTTACACTGCTTTACTGAAAGGTTCTTTCCAACAGTTCTGTGTTCTTTCCAACAATATCTGTGTAAATCCAAGGCATACTTGGTATATCTCGCTATATCTCTAATTGTCGCCGGCCTTAAAAGCGGATGAGGTGTTCAGGAGGCTCTTTAGCCGAGCCATAATGACATATGGAGTAATCAGAGGGTTAAACGGAGAATGAATTGGCTCATATTGGAATCCGGTGCTGTAATAGGTAAAATCAGGACAGTCTATAGCCGACACATTCTTCTCTCACACCGAATGTGGTGTAAGGCGCTGAAAGGGGACTCACCAGACGTCTTCCATTTCGATAAGAACTGTGGAACTGCTTCTGTACTTCTATTTTTAATAGTGCTTTGTAGGGAATGCAAATGAGTGGATGATATTCCGTGACTCAATATCTTTTTTTTTTTTTTTTTTGACAAAGGAAAAAAGAAAAGGAAAAAAAAAAAAAAAAAACTCGCTGTCAGAATGTCTCTTTCCCGCAGCCCCCCTCGCTTCCTAATAAAGATCTCACTCTCTTTGAAATCCACCGGCTAAACCTCATCAGAATGGTCTGTAATTTGATTGATTTACAAGCAGTCTTCCCATGCCTGTCAGATATTATTGAGCTGGTCTACATAGAAAAATGAGAGCGGCCAGTGATGGACTCAGGCGTGGGGTTGGACAGCTGGAGGGTGAGGAGGGGGTTGGGGGGGGGGGGGGGGGGGGGGGAGCGGGGTTGGGGGAGTGAGGGAAGGCGCTGTATTTGAGGAATGAGCTCAAACTGCCACGGTATGGAGCGGTTTGCTTGGGAAAAAAAACAAAAAAAACATAATGAATGACATGTCTACAAGGCCAAAAGGAAGCTTGCTGGTCTGCCTCGTTCCTGCCCCCAGACCTCAGGGCAACGCTGGAACTCCTGCCTCCTTCAGCTGCATTGGCTTCAATCCATCACTCAAATGTTGAACCTGAGTGATGGCCAGGACTTTTTTTTCCTTTAACTGAACGTTCTTAAAGTTCACATCGGAATGATGTGTCTGTAGAACTGGTTTCTCAAACTTGGAGCGATTGTACCTGCTCAGATCTCCTCAAACAATTGGCACCAAACTGGGGGAGAAAAAAAGTAAACGAAAAGAAAAAAAAAACTGCTGCTTAAGAACGGTGAGATGTTAAAAATCCTCCATTTTGCTATCACCTGGTGCGCTATCTAAGCACCTTTGCAAGTGCTTCCAAAGTTGATGTGAATGATGACTTAAGAACCAATTTTCTGATCCTGCCAATAGCTGTCTGTACACTGAGAGAACTGGCACTGTGTGTTTCCTGGAATCTGGTGAGCTGTGAGGAGGACTGTGGAGGCGGCTACGAGTTGATTGGTAAATGGATCCAGTGCTTGGCAGTCTCCGTGCCTCCTCCTGAGTAAACACGCTGACTTCACCGCACTGATTCTCTCAAAAGATTAGCCGGTCAGGAGCGACTTGTGCGCCCGTGGCTTTCTTTTAAAAAGGGGGATAGAAGGATGATGGTGCCGTCCTTCAATTCCCCCATCTCTCTCCCTTTGTCCATCTGTCTTTCCACTCTAACTCTAAGGCATTTGTGCTGCCCAATTTCTGCTTCTTTGCTCTGCCTCCTTTTCTTATCAAAAACTCCCGCCTGTTGATTGTCTCTGATTCGATTCTAGATTACGTCAGTCAGCATGGTTGGTTGGGTGGGTTGATGGAGGGGTTGTTCCACTTCACAGGGATGAACAGCCTTCTGAAAACTGAATTTTGAAAGTTTTCCCTGTGAACCCCCCCCCCCCCCCCCCCCCCCCAAAAAAAACGGGACTTTAATGTTTTACAAATTTCCCAAGATCAGAGGTCAAAGCAATTTCGAACGATCTGAAATTCTAATTATACGCCTGTTACCTTTCTAAAACCAGGTTCCCAGTCATTTTTCAGAGTCAGTTACGTCTGTAACTAATCACACTTTTCTGTTTCTTACACCGTCACACAACCGACCAAAATGTGCTGAAAATCCGTCACTCCGATAAAATAGAACAAACTGGCACTTTGGTGTGGATACAAACCATCTTGTGTTTTTCGCTGTTTTCAAAAGCTGACCCACACCTGCTCCCTAAACAGTCCATAAGCTTATCCATTTTGTCCGCCTCTTGTCAGCGCTGTGCAACCGTGTCAAAGACATCGAAATCCCAGGCTCATTAGTGGCGGAGTGCACCCATGTGTTTTAGAGAACAGAAGGCTCCTTAAAAATAGCAGGGGGGCGCTTTGAGTGAGGGCTGGAGCTAGCCTCGGCGGCAGACTGCGCAAAAAAAAAAAAGGGCAGGGGAAAATCGAGCAATTTCCTCCCCCCCACCCCCCCCCGCTGAGACGGAGTATGGTCTCGACAGAATGTGGGTTTTTTGATAACAGGGGAGTGTGTCTGTTCGCCGGCCGGCGTCTGGTGAAGCAGATACGGAGGGGGAAACAGACGGACTTTGCTCGGAGTAACCGAGCTGTGCTAAGCAGCAACTGGGTCGGGCTAGCGCTCCTCCTGAATTTACTCACGCGTTCCTTATTTATTTATTTATTTTCCCCCACAGGGAGGGGGGGGGGGTCATTTGAAAACTGAAAATTCCGAACAATCTGAAACCAGTTCTTGAGATAATAAGATGACAGATTAAATGAAGAAAAGACATTGGTTTAAGATGACATAGCTTAGGGTTGCTGACAGACTCTCAGTGATTTATTCAGGTTGGGATGCCTGCAGACCTCCTAGCGGTTAACGCTAGGGTTCAAATAAGGACGGGCAGAAGTTTTCTGTCATTGAACTTTCTCTGAAACTGTCGCGTCAATATGATTGAATTGAATTCTGCAAGCAGTATGAGCTAAAGAGTAAGTCTACCGGGCTGGAATTTCCAGTCACACCAGCTGAGGATTTAATACTGTGTTATTAAAGTTAGACTGTAGAGTTTGTCTGGACCCAGTGGTTATCAAAGGCTGCGTGTGTGTATTTACAGTCTCTGCATCCTCTAGCCATTGTTTTTTTTTTGTGTGTGTGTATTATGAAGTTAGCTGATATGTTTGTCTAATAAGAAAAAAAAAAACTGGTTCACGCATTTAGTATTCCGAAATATGAAAGTCTACAGTGTCCGAGTACACAACTGTAATTCGCTTAATGTTGTGTGGATATTAAAAGCATTCACATAAACAGAATTTTGAAGTTTGTGAGAGACAAATTTATAAGCAAAGCCATTTCACTCTCAGGGAATAACTGTCCCTGAAAATGTTTTAAAATGCCTCTAAGTGCCTGTAATGTAGTTTTTATGGACATAAGTTCAGCTGTAAACCCTGAGATGAAAGCCCTTCTTTTTTTCGTGGAGATCTTTGCCAGGGTAGAACAGAATGTGCCCACCCTGGCTGGCATAGCCTTTGGCAGTATACCAGTTTTACTGTATGGGTGTCCTGACACCTGGCTTCCCTGACTCCATTCCCTCATCTTACCAAATCTGAAAGCATTCCCACACGTATGTGGGATACTTTTACCATGAAAGCCTGGTCCCTATGATCCTGTACACAAGCTTGATGTTTCCTGTTATCTCATTCGATTGTAAGACTGTCTGTCAGCATGGGGATTTGTGCCACACTCTTGCAACAACCTGCGTTACACTTAATTTGTCCTACACCAGGTTGTTTGTTTGCTCTGTCGTAGACGCGATGACCATCCTTTTGTGCAATGTCAAATTTGTCATGAACGGAGGACTTCCTTTAACACACCTGCCAGGCTCTGGCGACGGCAGACAGATCACTGCTGAAGCAGAATCCCAGTGACAGGCACCTTAATCTCTCTCTCTCTCTCTCTCTCTCTCTCCCTCTCTCTCTCTCCCTCTCTCACACACACACATACACACTCACTACGACTCTTTCTCTCTCTCTCTCTCTCTCTCTCTCTCTCTCTCTCTCTCTCTCCCTCTCTCTCCCTCTCTCACACACACACGTACACACTCACTCCGACTCTTTCTCTTTCCCTCTCTCTCTCTCTCTCTCTCTCTCTCTCTCCCTCTCTCACACACACACATACACACTCACTCCGACTCTTTCTCTTTCCCTCTCTCTCTCTCTCTCTCTCTCTCTCTCTCTCCCTCTCTCACATACACACATACACACTCACTCCGACTCTTTCTCTTTCCCTCTCTCTCTCTCTCTCTCTCTCTCTCCCTCTCTCACACACACACATACACACTCACTCCGACTCTTTCTCTTTCCCTCTCTCTCTCTCTCTCTCTCTCTCTCTCCCTCTCTCACACACACACATACACACTCACTCCGACTCTTTCTCTTTCCCTCTCTCTCTCTCTCTCTCTCTCTCTCTCTCTCTCTGTCTCTCTCTGGTCATTTTCATGTTTTCACCGCTCTGTACAGAATTACAGGGATTGCAAAAAATATACTTTTTCTAAGAGTACTAATATGTCGATTGTGGTTATTATTGTTGTTGTTTTCTGACGAATATGACAAATAAGTGAACCCCAGAAGTATATTAATATATTGTTAAAGGTAAAAGTCCATTACATCTTTTCTTTCTGGAAAGTCTTTTTTCTTTTTCTTTTTTTTAAGGAGACAGACTAACAGCTGCAAATTATTTATTTCTTAAAATACTTTGAGGAAGTCAGAATGTATTCCAGTATCACTTTCTACAGTTTAGACATTTGCAGTCTGGATAATTGGACTGCGATCACTGAATCTACTAGAAGTGGCTCCGTGGCTTTTGATTGGGCGGCGAGTCTTTGCTTATCCAATCTTTGCATGTTCGTGTTCTTTCCTTTTCACAAATGAAACAAAGAGCTGCACAGGTTTAGTGGGTGCATTCCTGGGTCATGTGCTTCCTGAGGGGACGCTGGGTTTGGTGAACCATGCTTAACCAGTCCTCTGTTATAATGAGCTATGACTTAATTAGCAATTTGAAGAATAGCGTGTTTCATTTTCACATGGGGAAAAAAAAAAGCATTTGTAATTTAAGTACAAGAGACCGTTGTATTAACTAGACATATTTAAAAGGATATGTGATGTAACTGCAACAAAAAAAATTAAATAAATAAATAAAAGAGAAGAGAGCAGAAATGCAGCACTCAGCTTATCAGACAAGTCGTTTTACTCTAAAGGTTATTTGAGTTAAATTTGCGATTTTAATTTAGTGAGGCAAATACATGTCCTCGTCTGAACTCGAGTTAAAACTCAAAAAGAGTTCTTGGGATACAGTTAGCACCATCTCTTCTGCTTCTATGGTACAATCTCAGTAATATTGTGAACAGTGAAGCTATTTGGCCAGTTGCTATGAAGAAAGCCAATTGTAGGATTATATATAATGGGTTTCAGGATTTTAATGAACTGCCTCTTTACGCTTTTGACTTTTATTTTGAAATAATAATGCTGAGCTTCTCTTACTCTAATGGTTTGTTTTTTAAGTTACTGTCAAGAACAGTCAGAGTTTAATGAACAAAGATTCTCTAAGCGTTTACATACCAGGAGAACTGAGTAGCTACATTGCCACTGCACTGTACCAAGATTCTGTGTAGCTTAGTTTGTTGGAATTTTTCCTCTTTCTCCTAAAAATATCAAACTTGCAAATCGTATCAATATGCTGATTGCCTCAACCAAATGAATTCAGCCGCGCATAATGTTCTCCTGACATATTTTTCGCTTGGCGGGAGGTGAGATCTGTGAATGACGGCCAGAAAGACCTTCCTACGCAAATGGAGATTTATAGCTTGGTTTTGCCCATAGGAGGGATTGTGTCTTTGGTGACATCCAAGATATCATCTGTTTTCATTTGCTGCGATGCTGAGCAAGATGGATGGGTGCGTTGTATCCATATGTAAAAAGGTAATGGTTCACATGAAAAGATGTTTATTGTGACTCTAAAGGGGAAAGTAGATATATTGTGCGGTCAAAGGGTGGCTGCGTGAAGTCACAGGGCTTATTGGATCTTATCCTTTGGAGTTGGTCATGACCCATGAAGGACTGTGTATCTCCCCCAGAGGAGCTCGGACGGCAAAACTGCTCCCAGTGATGCCATTCTCTCGGCCCGTCCAAATCCTTTACCGCTCTTTTTTTTTTTCTTTTATTGCCCTCAGTTTCTCAGCTGCTTCGTTTTTGCCCTCCTTCTCCTCCTCATTTTTCTTCCTCTTCTTCTTCTTCTTCTTCTTCTTCCTCCTCTTCTACTTCTTCTTCCTCTTTTTCTTCTCCTTCTTCTTCTTCTTCTTCCTCTTCTTCTTCTACTTCTTCTTCCTCTTTTTCTTCTTCTTCTTCTTCTTCCTCTTCTTCATCTTCTTCCTCTTCTTCTTCTTCTTCTTCCTCTTTTTCTTCTTCTTCTTCTTCCTCTCCTTCTTCTTCTTCCTCTTCTTCTTCTTCTTCTTCTTCTTCTTCCTCTCCTTCTTCTTCTTCCTCTTCTTCTTCTTCTTCTTCTTCTTCCTCTTTTTCTTCTTCTTCTTCTTCTTCTTCTTCTTCTTCCTCTTCTACTTCCTTTAAATGGACACGTAATTGAGTTTCAGAGTTAAGATGTATCAAATGATTTAAAAAAAAAAGTCTTAAAAGGTAAACAGAGGTTAGGTGTGTGAATCCGCATATTATATCACTGCTTGTGATGTTCATTGATACAGTGTGGTGTGTGTTGTTTATGTGTGTGTGTGTGTCTTTCTTCAGTCAGCAGAGATAGGATGCCATTTATAGAAACACAACACAGCAGGTGTATCCGCTGTGAGACTATTTCAAAGAGACCAAGATACACACCTTATCAGTACCATCATATTGTACACTCTCGGCCCCACCCACCCTGCCTCCTTTTAACATTTTTGCCAGAGGAGCACGACAAGACTTCACAAAAGACACTAGAAGTGGGGAACAAATCACAAGCAAATTTTTTTTCTTTCTTTTTTAATTAAAATGTAGCTGGTTGCCAAGGGTTATTTACCCAAGTTCTCATTAAGTTAAATGATGTATGAACTAATAAACAAGTATGTGTGTCTCTCTCTCTCTCTCTCTCTCTTCTTCTCAATTTCTGTGTGTGTATGTGTGTGTGTTTGTGTGTATGTGTGTTAGTGCACATGCACGCTAATGCATGTGTGGATACATTTCATGAAGTCTCTGAGTATTGCGTAACGTCATAGGTTTCACTCACGGCTGAAGAATTCCTTTCACTGAGGACAAGTTGGATTTGTATGCATGATTTAACGGTTGAATTATGGCATACTAAAAAGAGCAGATAAGAAATGGCAAGTCAAATAATGGATTCATAATGCATTTAGTATACAACAATGTCAGCATTTAAATGCACTATTTATGAGAGGGAGAGACAGAGAGAGAGAGAGAATCATTTGTTTTCATACAGAGTCCTATCAGTTGATTTAAATATTGTCTGTGATGAAAAGGGAGCCAATCTCTTGATAGACAGCTTAATGAAAGTCCTATTGATAATCTTCCATCAAATTGTTATTTGCGTAGGCTCTCATATCAGAATATCAAACCAACAAAAGGAGGCAATTACTCTGAAATAAACTGGATACATTACTTGCTAGGTCTTGTAATTTTTTTTGTTTGTTTTTTTTTAAATACATGCTTCCTTTATTATAACTGTATTGAGTACTTAAGTACATTTGAGAATTCCCCAAAACTGTTAGGTAGTGGCCATTTTAGGAATGACAAACATGGGGTTTTTTTAGGTCGGCTGCCAACGGATTAAAACAAAATGGCATCACAAAATGCGTGGAAAATACTGAACAGAAGGCAGGTTTTCCCCTTCACGTGGCGTCAAACGATTCTCTCTCTCTCTCTGTCTCTCTCTCTCTCTTCGCGTGGCGTCACCACGTATGAACCGAATCGAACCTCACAGACCACTTGGGCCACTGCCTCAGCCGTTTCCTCAAGTTAACACTGAGCTGTGACAGCAAAATCAGTCTGCCTTCACTCCTTTCCCTAAATTGGTCTAGCACCCTTGGGTCCGGAAAACTCATTCCATCTCTGTTTTGATGTGATTGATGACCGAACCCGCCCCCCTACTGAACAAAGTCGACGTCCAAAGCATCTTCACCTTCTTCATCCCGGCATTTGTCTTGGAGCAGCGGTGTCTTAATAAGTTAAGATTCCTCCCACCGTCTCCTTTTTAAATACTCCATGCTGTATCTTTATTAAAGCCATCTGTCAAATATAAACATCACCACTGAGTTTTTATGTCCTCTTTGTTAAGTCAAGTGGGGAAAAGGAGCAATAAGGCGAGATGAGGAAACTATACTCAACCTCTCTCTCTCTCGCTCTCTCTCTCTTTCTCTCTCTCTCTCCGTCTCTCTTTGTTTCTGCCTCTCTCTCTCTCTCTCTCTCTCTCTCTCTCTCTCTCAGTCTCTTGAATTGCATTATCTCAGGAAGCAGAGGCCTTTATTTGAGGAGAAAACCAAGTGCTATGACTAAACAGTGCACTCTGATGTATTGCTCGTTAAGGAGAGGAAGTACTTTAAAAGAAAAAAAGAAGAATTAATATCTTCTTATTTGAAGGTTAGGTTGGGTTGGGTTGGGCTAGGTGTGTGTTGGGTGTGGGGTGTGGGGTGTGGGGTGTGGGGTGTGGGGTGGGGGGGGGGGTGGGGGGGGGGGGGTTAAATGTAATTTCACCGTGCTGTGCAGTGGGACTCTCTGGGATCCTGTCTGACAGTATTAGGCTTAAAGCAGATGCCACCAGAGCAGTGATATCTTCTCTTCTCCTCTCCCTCTCTCCCTCCGTTCAACCTTAAGCTGGAGTGGCAGCGCTGTAGTCCTCCCCTTCCTAGTCTGTAAATTTCTGGTAATGAAAAGGCAGAAGCCATCACTGTGTCTTGCGAGTGTATTTATTTTCTTTTGCTTGGGCACAGTGCAAGACTTTTCAAGGCAATTTTCAAGTGCTTGGTTAGAGAGAGAGAGAGAGAGAGAGCAAGAGAGAGAAAGAGTGAGTGAGAGAGAGAGAGAGAGAGAGAGAGAGAGAGAGAAATCCCATCATGAAAAATAAACGAGGGTCGGAGCGAGCGCATTTGCTGAAATGTAATTAGCAGATTAAAAGGAGGGGTATGCAAATCGTGAATAAAGCAGCATTAGATGCATGGGTGTAATGGTTCTTTTGTGTTCATATTTCATGTTCCCTGAACAGTGGATCAAAGTGTTGTTGTTGTTTTTTTTCTCTCTCTCATTCCTTTTTACAGTTAAAAGGGGATCTTGGTAATTTCATTCCAAGTCGAGAGCACTCATTTTCAAGGCAGACGTATTTAAATCCAAAGCAAGCCTATATAGCTTATTCCATTAACATCACCATATTCTGAAGCCTGTTCGATGACAGAGCCACTGTGGAGCTTAGACACATCTAAAAATTGTGAATTAGCATAACTAATGCATATGGAGTTCCTATGTACATACTGTGTGTATGTATATCAATATTCCATATACATATTATTACATTATGTTCTCTCGTGATATGTAGTGATGTAAACCCCCCCCCCCAAAAAAAAAAAAAACAAAAACAAACAAACAAAACAAAACAAAACAAACAAACATTGCCTGTGTTGTAAATCCAAAATATTTCTCCCCTGCACAGTAGTTACATACCTCCTCATCTGAGATGTGTAAATGTAGAAATATTTAGGATATTATAATATTTATTTAAGAACTAAAACAGAACTGATGCTGTGCTTTAAGAAGGTTTGTGTGTACAGTTCTTCCATTCAGTGTTCCCTGTGATTTGTTTCTTATAATGGTGTAATCCAAAAACATTTCTTTTTTTTTTTTTTTTTTAAATGGTCTTGCAGGGTTCCTCGTTAAGTCAATTAAGCTACTCTAAAATAAATCACGTCGTTTTGTAGAAGATTATCAGGATACCCTGTACATGTTTTCATACTGTAGAACTCTGTAAAGCTGAAATCTGTTGCCACCGTGACTAGAGGTCAAAGGTTTGATAGTGAAACATTTTGCCAGTGTCTCAGCATGCTTGTTTTTTTTTTCTCTCTTCTTTTTTTTTTCTTTTTTTCCTTGTTCCCTTTTAAAAGAGCCTTTTAATCTGAGCTAGTGTGACAGGCTGACCTTTGACCGTGTCGCCACGGTGACTTTTAGAGCAGAAAGCTCTGAGCTGATTGGATATGCGCTTTTCAAGAGAGAGCAGAATGAAAAAAAAAAAAAAAAAACATGTTCGAGCTGGAGCCAACTGTCCGAACGATTTTTGAACCCGTTGGGCAGTTGACCCTTGGAGAGAATCAGTGGACACTCTGAGCTCCACATCTGCTCCTTTTCAAGCTTAGAGGGGCACAGCCTGCCACGCCGAATTTGGTGAAACATTTAAGACCTAGGCCAGAGCCTCTGATGTCCACACTACAGCCAGAATGACAAAATGAATGCAATTACCCTCAAAATGGACTTTGTTGTTATTTTGCCCCTAACACTTAAAAAAGAAAATGGTGGAAGAAGATGGTCCTCCTGCCATTTCACATTACCTGCAAATGGATCTTACTATTTTTAACAACCCTTCTGCTCCCTGAGAGATTTTTTTTTTTTTTTAATACATTTGTATATCAACTGATATTTATTTATTTATTTGTTATGTTGACAGAGGAACTCACAAAGGCTTTCTACAGAAATCAGATCCAGCAATTTTCATTCATTTAATACCTAGTGAGAACTAGAACATTTCTGAAGGAGGAGAGAGAGAGAGAGAGAGAGAGAGAAGGTAACTGATCAACCCAGTCTTCTGTGATGCTTCCACAAATACTTCACAAAGCATCTGCCGACGATGCCTTAAAATGGAGCTTGGAGAGAAGGGCCGAGTGGACGCGTTACCACTGGCCAGGAGAGGAAGAGAAGGTGACAGAGAGGAAGCAGAGGGAAAAAGAGCAGAGGAGGAAAAAGCTGGGGGGGGGGGGCACAGAGGGAGGAAAGGAAGAGGAAGGAGGCAGAAGAAGGTGGCAGAACCAAGTGATGTGTTTTTAATTGGCAGACAGCTGAGTGGCGTCGGTGTGCGACGACGGTTCACTGGCAAAAAGACTCCTGAGGGTGGAAGAGAGAGAGTGTGACTGCCTCGAAAAGTGAGAGAGAGAGAGAGAGAGAGACTCCTGAGGGTGGAAGAGAGAGAGTGTAACTGCCTCGAAAAGTGAGAGAGAGAGAGAGAGAGAGAGAGAGAGAGAGAGATGCAATACCTCATTAGGACAGCACTAAGCATATCTGTTCGCCTTGCAGCTGCGGTAAAATCTTCGACTCACTTCCTTACTCTGCGGAGATAATGATAAGGTAGCTGCTAATGTGTGCGTGGCAATTCAACCAGGAGCAAGGCATGTTTGGCATTCCATCTTCTGAGGTTTTTTTTTTTTCTTTTTTTCTTTTTTAATCGGAGGAGAAGACTCCGTTGGTAGGTGGCTGACGCGTTCTTTCCAATCCCGACGGCTTCCCTTTGCGAGGTTACAAATTGACGAATTGTTAAAAAAAAAAAAAAACATCTCCAATTCTCTAGAGACCTCAGTGTGCTCACTCCACAAAAAAAAAAAAAAAAGCTGGCATGATCTTATCATTTCTAATAGTACCATTAGTTCACTGTAATGCAAACAATTCGCCTGCCTTCCAGAACCATGTAATAATATTTTAATCAAGCTTCTTGTTTGCCTTCAGGATTTTTTCCCCCCTCAGTTTCATTATATCAAACTAACTATTTGAAGTAAGGCAAAATATTTGGTAGCTAAAGGATTTAGGGTGAGGTTTTTAATTAGATACGTGAATGTGCACGTCTTTATCTAAGTCATTTTTCTTTTTTCAAGTTTGTTGAAACTTATGACAAGTTTAGAAGTTAATATCATAAATGGGGAATATGTACAGTGTCCTAAGGATACCATGCATAGGAATGCTTAAATATTTCAGTTAGTGTACAGCTTTATTAGCATCAACAAAATGAATGTTGCTACTGTGGACACTACTGCTGTTGAGTACACACACACACACACACACACACACACATTCTCAGTCACATGCTAAATTATGAATCATTCGGCCCTTTTGACGTGTCACCAATTGGGCGATTTCACTGCGAGATAAACTCAGCCCCGTTCGAAACGCCACACGGGCCTCCCCTCCCGGCCCTCCGAATGCCTCAGATTCAGCCCCTTCGTGCTAGTGAAGACAGGCTTATTTTGACAGGAGATCTACATATGTACGCTCCAGCATGGTGGCGCTCTGTGTAATGCCTGTTTGCAAAGCTAATGAAGTCTGGGCTGTCTGAAAGCCTTGGGGAATCTGGTTGACGCCTTGCCTGCCAAAGCCCAGCCAACGAGCTTACGCGTCAGGGATTATGTCTCCAAGTTTCTCGCCATTAAACCGAGCTAACGTCTTCTGAATTCTGCAACAGTGGAGTTTTGAAAGGCAATGCATGGTCCAAGTCAAAGCATATGGCCCAGACATCAATAAGGCCAATAACGATGACTCACAGAGGTTAAGACCATATTTAACCTTATGCTCAATCGCTGTGACTGCTGATTCGGATACTGTTGTTATGACATAAACACAACGCAACAACAATGACCGGAGATGGTCCTTTTTTGGCTAGCATGGTAAATGTCAATGCTACAGGTATGTTTATACCTCAAAAAAAAAAATCTTTTCAGTCAAATGAGCTATGAGCTATGCAGAAGCTCTGTGTAAAATGACAAATTTTGAAACCTCATAAATTGTTTAGTCTGAAATAAAGAGAGCAGTGTGAAATATGAAGTCATTAAAACATTTTCTGATGGATTCTGGTGTTTTCTGAGGGATCATGGTATTTGAAGATAATTAAACATATGAAAATGAGGCCAAACATTCAGAAATGATTACTGGTTTGATTTACGTACGAGGAATGCCTCCAGACATCATTAGAAAGTGAGCTGCCACCCTGTTTTAACAGAGCGTTTCTCTGATCATTCTTATAATGACCACAGCTCTGAACTTTTTCTCGTTCTTTTTTCTTTTCTTTTCTTTTTTTTTTTTTTTTTTTGTGCTTTGCTTTTACTCACTGATTTAGTGTAAAAATATTCAAGACCCTGAACTAAAAGCAAAGGTTTTGTGGTTGTGACTTCTTTGAAATTGAAATGTCTTGCCTGAAGTTGCTTGGTTAGATCAAACCATTTTGACCCAGTCCACTCTCTCTCTCTCTCTCTCTCTCTCTCTCTCTTTCTCTCTCTCTCTCTCTCCACAGGTTAACTGGTTTCCAGATACCACCACCAGTCACGAGCACAGGTTCCGTCTTCTCGCTGCGACTCACCAGCGACTTCGCCGTGAGCGCCCACGGCTTCAAAATATATTACGAAGGTAAGCCTGCCCTCCTTTTCCACCCCCCTACAGCCGCCGCCGAGCTTAACGCTGTAGCACTTAGGGTTATTCCTTATTCCTTATTGCCTGGTATTGAATAAAAGTGCATTAATTGGGTGGTATCAGACTGTTTGGTGAGTCTGAGGGCATCTTGTGATGGTGCATAATTCATAATTGTGTTTATTAGGCTCCAATGAAGAGATGCTGTGCACTAAATACCTCATCAGTCCCTATCAAAACTGATCCGATTACTGTCTGTGGGGCTCGCCTGAAGCAGGGAATGGTCCTGTCAGCAGACTCCTATATTTCAAAAGACGCTCAGGGCACACTGGCCAATAATATATGCATGTTTAAAGTAGCGGACAGTGGTGGCTACATCTTTCACTGAATTAAATTCATTGTTGGGGGTTTGTTGTTGTTGTTGTTGATTTAGTTGTTGATGTTGTTGTTGTTTTGTTTTGTTTTGTTTTGTTTTTCCTTTGGGTAGCCTTGGGATTTTTCCGAGGACTTCAGTGTCCTCAACAAACTTATTTGCTATGAGCATGCGTTGGAAAGTACTCAATGTTTAATTGTCTGTTTACAGATTAAACACACACACACACTTACGAACACACACATACACACATTTGTGCAAGGACATACGTGCACATGCATGCATACACCAATGTGAATAGATAAATGTTTTCTGGGAGCTTTCGACCAAAAAAATTCTACCAAATCCGGGAAATAAATGTAAAGTGAGGTCGCAGTAACCATGAACTGACTCTATGTTAGATTGATTTATTTAAACTGTGTTTCTTATTTTTGTATTCATTTATTTTTTTCACATTTTTGTCATGCTCACACAAACTTCGAGTCGCTGCACTCCTAATTTCTCATGTAGCCTCTTCTCTATTTCAAATCAAGAGTGTCTGAAGTCACCATTTTACCTATGGCTTTACCTCTAATTGTTTTCTCTGTTGGATAATCCTGATTTGTGATAGCGTGTTTGCTGAAGGTGACCAGTCAACTGTAAAATCTGGCTTTGACAATTTATTCTTCATCTAGATAAACACACAGGAGTAAAGACAGGCTTTGCTTTGTTCTCACAGGGGTTTGTGACAGTCCTAGCTGCATTTGCTCACACACTGAAGCCAGTATTTGAACACACAAAGAGGTCAATCTTTCGTGCTCAGAACCCTTTGGGAAATGTTTCTGATACAGCCAAGTAAACCGATTTGTTTTACTCTGATCACATATAAATGATTATATTAGTTTTTAGCCATCATCGTATTTGTTTATTCATTCTTTCAAAAAAAAAACCATATCTCCCATGAGCAGACAGCGTAATTGCTAGTCATTAATTTTCTCTCGAAGGGACAAGCAGAAATTAAAGCTATTGTGTTTGTTGATGTAGGCACCCCACTGTACAACAGAGGCACTGATTCAAAGGGAATAACAACATGACAAATAACCAGCTATCTCAGCCACACGTGTATGGCTCAACACGCTTTTTTTGTTTAGTAAGGGTTAATTTGACCGATTTACCAGCTATCTCGCAGAGTGCGGGAAGTCCTGTTTTCCGTGGGCTCTAGGGAGAGGGAAGTGCATTTACAGTCGGTGTTTACAGGTTTGCTGCAGTCATACGACAAAAAAAAAAAAAAAAAAATCCTACTAACAATCATGAAATGAGGTTTTTACTCTTTTAAATCGATGCAATTTGTTGTAATAAAGGGACATTTAATTTGTAAACCTTTCACATGCTTATCGCTATGAGTTTAAAGCGTAGCGTTTTATTCTATTCTAATTATAAATATATTCTAATGACATATATTTTATTCTATTTATAAATCGGTAACTGAGCAAACAGCATTTAACATGTGCTAAGATGGCTGGAAGTATAAAACTGCACTCCCCTCCCAGACCACAGCACTGCTATCCCCCACTGTGGGGCTGTTTGTGAGGCTGTAAGCTACGCTGTAGTCACCGATGCCCGATTTGTTAAGCCCACCCCAACACCCCCCGATCTCAGTGCCGCCACCTCCACCGCTAGCATCTGTGCCCCTGCTGCTGCTGCTTATCAGGGCTCCAGCCTCTTCCTTCAGGCAGAGCTCACAGCGGTGGGTGCCCTGGAGCCAAAGGGGACATGCCTCTGGGGTCGACTGGGTAGATTCGCTCTTAAATGAAATAAATAAATAAGTAAATAAATAAATACTTTTTTTTTTTTTTTTTCATTTTTTTGTTTGTGTTTACCAGCACTGTTTCATTCCAGGAGAAGAACCTTTACAGATTCGAAAGATAATAAAGAAACGAAGTGAGAAAAAAAAAAAAAAAGTAATACAAAACATATGAACTATTATTATGCATGTATTGAGATACAAACATCACAAAGATTTACGATAAGCACATTTATAGGGACTTTCACTCCATATAGTCCGCACACAGGTGCCATATTCTGTAACATGAACCAACTTGGAGTCCTTACAACCATAGCCTGACATGGCCATACTGGATGGTCAAAGATTTGTCCCGGTGCTTTGAACATATTGGGGGGGGGGGGGGGGGGGGGCATGGCTATGGCCAGGACACCCTCAGCAAATTTAACCATTGGCAAAAATACTTGATAAACATAGTCTTGACCAAATGGAGAAAAATAGAGGAGAGGATTAACTCCAGAAATTAATCTGGAGCACCACGTGGCATGGGCAACTGTAACATCTGTTATGTCGCGCCCTGAAGCAGAGGACCGTGATGCTGTGGTCAAACTTATCCGGTTTGGTTACGGTGAAATAAAGCCAGTGGAGAATGTTGTGCCAGATTAGTTTGATGCTAGAGTTTGACGTTTGATGTGACACTATCCTAACACATGTCACTCCACAGCTCATCACCCAGACTAAGCCTCAGATCCTCCTCTCTCTCTTTTCTCTGGAAGTGTGTGTGTGTGTGTGTGTGTGTCTTGTATTGGGGCCTCATACATTCTTGATACAGTCTTAATTAAAGGTTCTGCTCCGTGGGCTGTCTGTTCAGCAGGGGGATGTGCTAAGCTAGATTTTGCTGACCTGTGGGTGTGACCCGTATAAATATCTCTTTGCACAATTCACTTTTACCTTAATTGAAAGAATAGTACCTACGTTTCAGAATAGACACTTAGGGCAGGATCCACATCTTCAGTTCTGTTTGAACTTTGTATTAAGCATTTTTTAAACTGGTTTCAAAGTGCTACATAGCTCTGGGATCGAACCAGAATGTGTGTGTGTGTGTGTCTGTGTGTGTGTTTTCAGCTATTGCAAACACAAGCTGAAGTACCTCAAACCCAGGTGGGCAGTCAGTGAGAGATCTGTTTGTACCACTATACTGGGTGGGAACACAGCCTAGCAAAGACACAAGAGATTCCAACAGTACACGCTGTGAGCTTGTTGCATCTCTGCATAATCAGTCAGCATTTCATAACTTCTCAAGGCACGCTCAGATGCCAGATCGCTATAACGCTGTTTGTTCCAGTCATGCGTGGTCAAACAGGATTCCACGCAACTCTGACTGTCTTGGCTTGAGTGGTTCTTACTCAGTAATGGTAAGGCAGTTAGCAGAGGGAGAGAGATGACTGATCCCATGGAGGTCTGTAGTGTGTCTAGGGCCTTACCACAGCAATGAGAGGTATTATGCAGTTACGATTACAGTAATAATCATGAGTCCTCTGCACTCGTATCATCCTCATTATTATCATTATCATAATGATAGTCATAGTTGTTTTTTTGACTCTGATTACGCTATTAACCCGTTGCCCTGTGGTTTGTCTACCTATCTCTGGCCCAGTGAGAATCTCAGTTCAACTGTAAATTGATTATTTGCAGCAGAGAATTTATAATAGACACTTGGAAATAAACACTTATTATGCAGTTATTTTGGACAATTTATCACGATACATTTTATGATGAATATACGGCAATATCTATTTGAAGCTTCGTCAGAGTCCTGGTGATTTCTCCACAGCAGTATCAGCATCTGTAGCTGTAATTTCCATCGCCTTTGAGGCTTTCATACACATTTACCAATTTGTGTCAAGTAAAGTCGATATTAGAACTCTCTCAGCTACCCCTCTCCTCGCTTATAGATCCAGAGATTTGATGTGCTCTGTGAGATGGGGATTGTCTGGATGTGTTATTGAGGTCAAACTGAAATTACAGACAATGATCATTTAACATTCTCCACATCATCCCACCTACGCACACAGACCAACTGCCCTGCCTGCCTTTTATCACACTGCATAGCTTTTTCCATCGCAGTAGCAATTAGCACACAGTCGTGAGCCAATGCTATTTCAAAGAAATTTCAACTGAGACGTCACTCTTTCAGACATCAAAGAAACGATCCAATACATCGCCTCTGTTCCAAACAGAAAAGCGTAGTAATATGTCGACCAAAAATATGATTTAAAAAACTGAAAATAAAAGTGCTTTGGCAGCAGAAACAAGTTTGAAAATCTATCCTGCAGGCTGAGGTTCAATTTATATATATATTTATACATTTATTTATTTATTTTGTACACCTAGAATATAGTGAGGGATCATCCAGCAGACAGGGAATGATGTGAACACTGATTTCAAAGACTCTTTCTTTCATCACCAGGGAAGCTAGCTTCACTCTGCACAGAGTCAGCAGTTCTCTCTTTCCCCCTCTGTGTAGTAAATACCTGAGCCTGGAGCTGTTGTTCCTGCACAGTTCAGCATGGCCATTCTGGATTAAGTAACGTGTAGGAGAAACCTTGCCCCCACCCCCCCACCCCCCCCCGCCTCTGTCATTCGTTGTGGTGCTACAGGGCAACAGCACACCTGCAGAGGGATATCTCTCATGCATCATGAGAGTCAGGGATAGGTACAGGGCTGTGTAATGGGAGATTACGACTAAGATGAGGGGAGATGGTGAGAGACATGTAAAGAGTGAAGGTGGAATCAAAAGACCAGCCTTTCATCAGACTACGGATCAGACCTTTTTTTTTATCAAAAAACAAAAAAACCTTCCTCACAGAGAGAGAATGGGAGTTTCACATTCTCACAGAGTCGCTGGATGCAAATGCCTTCTTTATTCCAAAATGTGGTCCAAGTTCTGAGTCAGGAACAGGCAGAGGTCAATACATGTCAAACAGGCTAAAGGCTAAGCAGTAAATCAAAAGCCAGGAAACAGGCTGGCTGATACACAGAAACAGGGAGGCTAACAAGGACCAGGGAGGCTAAACTACAATAGTGCAGCTCAGTACACACAAGTAAAGGACTTCACAAAGCACGGTGAGAAAATCAAGCATATTTATACCGAGAGTTACATGAGTAAATCAATAAGGAACAGGTGTAAATGGTAATTGGACAATAAACCGATTAAACGCTGGCAAATGAGCGGAGTGTTCATAGGCCGGCAGATAAGGAGGTGGAAATGAAGCTATGACAGTGCCTCCCCACTTTGACACACAACACCACCAAGCTGGGGGGAGTACTCAGGAGATACCAAATTGGGAGGACAGGGTGAATCTGGAGGACCAGGCGAATTAGGAGTACCTTGGAAGAACACCAGAAACCCCGGGTTAAGACCAGGAAATACTAGAGACCGCCCAACATTGACTGAAGTGTATCCAGCAGGGACTGGGAACAGACCTGGAGGGACTAAAGACAGGTCTGGAAGCGACAGGGCTTGTGGTGGTAAGCCTGTAGAGTCTGGCAGAGACAGGACTGCTGGTGGCAGGCCTGGAAGTACCGGTGGTGACAGATCTGGCAGTGACTGGCATGGTGGGACTGGAGCTGGCAGGACTGGCAGTAGCGGCTGAAATGGAGCCCCGAGCAGAGCTGCTGACAGCCTGGGTGGAGCTGGTGACAAAACTGGTGGGGCTTGAGACCAGGGCTGGAGACCCTGGTGGAGCAGGAGGTGACCCAGGTGACAGGAATGGAGGCAACCTGGGCAACATGCCTGCAGATGCTTGGAGCCTGGGTGGGAGGGCTGCAGAGACCAGAAACCCCTCAAGAATGGGAACTCATGGGAGAAACAGGAACTATAACCAGTGGATGCGCAGGGGGTACTGTAGGCTCAGTAAATAAAGACAACCTTTGAGACAGTGGAGATTCAGGAGGGACAGAGGACTCAGAAGGGAATAACCACCCAGGAGACCCTTCAAGCTCAGGAGGCAGCCCAGGGGGATCAGGGAGCACCGGAAGCAGAATCGAGAACAGGAAGCAACTTGGAGACAGGAACTGGAACAGGAACCAGGCTGGGGACAGGAACTGACAGCAGCATGATATAGACCTATGAATTTCCTCAAAAGGTTTGAAATTACCCACTGCATCCAGTTATTGGCAACAAAGTCTTCTTTTGCGTAAATACAGAGTTGCTGGATGCAAGTGCAGACTGTCTATATTCAAAAACGCAATCCGACTGCAGAGTCAGAAACAGGCCAGGTTCAATGCACGCTAAACAGGTTACTGAGGGCTATACAATAAATCAAAAGTCAGGAAACAGGCTGTAGTCGATACACAGGACCAGACAAGCTACCAAAAATCAGGGATGCTAAATGGAATAAGGAAGGCAAACTGGAGCAGGTACGCTAAACAGGACCAAGGAAGCCAAACAATTACAGCATTCGCATAATAAACTCAAGTAAGTGAGAGACATCACCAAGCACAAAGAGAAAACGAGGAGTGTTTATACAGAGAATTTGATGAGGAAATGGATGAGGAACAGGTGTAAAAGGTAACTAGACAATAAACTGGTTTAACAGTGGTAAAGAAGCAGCACACTGATAGGCCAGAAGCCTGGGGGGGAAACGGAGAAGTGACAGGGAGAGAGAAAGAGTGAGAGTGAGAGATCATCTGTTGTCATAGGAAGCACAATCAGACTGTGGATAAGACCTTATTAGAGGATTACAGTCACTGGAAACACCAAAGCCAGTAGGTCATGCAGTACTGGGCAGAGGGCCGAAGAACAGGACATATTATACTACACCTGTTCAGACAGGACCACCGCTTTCAGAGCAGATGTGATACCATCTCTCATCTCCTACATTAGACCGCTTTACTACTATAACACCAACAGGTCCCACATTCTCCGTTCTCTCTCTTGTCGCTACCCGGGGAATTTCTTAGAACCTCTGCTGATTAATTTCCATTGTAGATTTTTTTGTGTTGTTGGGTTTTTTTTTTCTTTTTAACGAGGGTGTCAAAGACTATTCAGATGTACTGACAGGAAACAGTGGGCATCATCTCTAAAAAGGAAGCCTTTTGAGGCACCCAAATTGCCAAACCTTTTGGTTTCACGTAAATCTTTGCAAGCTGTCCATAAAAGGAAAGATTTTTTTTTTCGTCTCAGCATGTAATTAACTTGGCTCCCTTTACAAGCACATTTGACTTAATCAGGAACCTTCATACTGTCGCCCATGCCTCCGGGAAGTCATCTCCGTTCATCTCCACATCGCATTTCCTTCTCATTTCTTTGTGTCCTGTTTGCCTGTAATCCTTAATATCCTCACTAATGACAATTGATTTTCCTCATGCACCCATCTTCTGATGGGGCTATGGGGTTATTAAGAAAAAATATACAGTAATGTGAACATTAATTTCCAGCAGGTTACAGGTTCTGTCTCCAAGCTACCAATGATGATTGTTCTTGTAGGCAAAATAAAGTACTGGGGGAAAAAAATAATAAATAAAAAAACTTTCCACATTACTGCTTCTGCTAACCCTGTATAGTCACCCTTACTGTCAGTCATACTAAATCATAATTAACAATGAATTAATAAAGATTTTTTTTTTTTTTAATAACTAGGAGTGCGATGCACCATCTGCCGCTTTGGCTATT
This sequence comes from Chanos chanos, assembly GCF_902362185.1. Taxonomy (NCBI): domain Eukaryota; kingdom Metazoa; phylum Chordata; class Actinopteri; order Gonorynchiformes; family Chanidae; genus Chanos; species Chanos chanos. The sequence goes on along the minus strand of NC_044506.1, from coordinate 18,379,875 downwards.
TTTGTAATTGCCCACTGATTATACGGGCATCTTTAAACATCTTTTGATTATGACTGACAGCTCAGTAAAGGAGCTGGCAGTGCTGGTGATGGCATCACACAAGCGAAAGTAGAAGTTGGAGAGAGAGTTTGTTACATACTTTTCTTTAACCCTGAACTTTGAGGCCTACACGGCGATGTCATACGCATATCATGAGTCTGTGTCATTGACATTATTATTATTTCAGTTTATGATACCATAAATAAAAGTCACACTATCTGACACACTGTTGGTAGTCCACTGGTCCATGACAAGCTAATACGTAAGTTATCATCATTACATGATACATGATGATGTTGTATTCAAGGTTACAATGCATACAGTAACTTGTGTCCTGATGGTTCTAGATTTCTGCAGAACTGAACAGAACTGTCATAAGCAATTTGTACCATTAATTAATCTGAAGTGAAAACACTGAGGTCAAGGGCTTTTTGTTTTTTGGGTTTTTTTTTTAAACTCTTTGCAACCAAATTTCTTCCACTGCCAGGTGAAATGCTATCCTTTCTCCACAATGTGCAGAATTTGGAGGTGTGAACACCATGCGGCTAAGCATCTCTTCTCATAGATCAACCGAAGAGTATCAAAAAAAGCCCAGTTGTTTGCCTGTAATTGAATCTACAAGTGATAAAGAGCCCCTAACTGATGTTTGAGATGTTTTAAAGACTTTTTTTGTGTGTGTGTGTGTGTGTGTGTTTGCTCAATAATCAATCTCCCTTCTGATGAGGGGTTGTGGTACTTCTGAAACATTCTTTAAAAAGAAAAAAGGAACAAAGTGTCAAAGAGGCTCCTTTATTTTCAGATCAATAATTCTTCCAAGTTCTTGCTCAATAATCCATTAGTCCGTTTCCTGTTTCAGAGATCACTGCCAAGGCCTGTTCATTAAAATGTCTAGACATCCACGTCCTCGTCTTATTGACTGCATCTCTGTCATTTCCAAACCTCTTTAATTGCATGTTGTTTACAGCTAACATGCTTATTTCAGACACTAGGGACAAAGATCTAACTCTATTACTTTGGTACTAGATGAACATTTTTTTCCCCCTATAATCTCATGTTCATTTTTGAATTTTAATAACAGATGTACTTGGCAACTTTCACCAACCATTGAAAAATAATTTAGCTGACCTTTTACTTACCTTTTTTTTCATATTTATCAGAATGCCACTGTTTGTCTAGTGGTGCAGATTCCACTCACAACCATCTACTGGTGCAACATAGCATTCTTAGTTTCAGAAGACTGCAAATTCATCACACTTTTACCATGGAGAACTCAAAAACATTGATGATAGAGTTTATTACAAAATCAAGTGCAGGAGATGCATCTGACGGTTGGAGCCCAGGGCCTGAAGCCTACCCCCAGGCCAAGAGATGACCCAAAGCTGGTTTTGTATGTGCTGAGTAATCCTCAAACCATAGCGCTGAAACATTAGACCAGCCTGTTAGTGGGAGACATTTAAAGAAGATATTATTTAATAGACAATCTTTAATCTGAACGATTAACGTGATTCAGGACACCTTTTGACAGAATGTGTGCTAAGCTCTAAATTAGCGATAGAAGGGATGGATTTCGTCCATGGACATTGTAAAAGCTCCATTTTTAAACTCCATTTCCTCAGTCATAGTTAACTTTACAGTTTCTATATTCTGAGCCAGTTTCTGGGAGTTTCTGAATCATGCCCTAACCCAAGCTCTGAAGAACTAAGGTCTTGAGCTTCCACAGTCACCACTTACAGAATTAATTAAACATGCGCATGTTAATTGCTGCCATTCAGTAAAGATCGTTTGCCCTCAGGGGGCAAAATGAGACGCACGGTTCAATTGAAAATCTTTACTTGTCTGACACCGCCGATTTAGAAAGCTGCATGTTCCAGATTACCCAGATGTTAGAGGAATCGTTTGACCTCCAGAATGCGGGGAAGAATGAAAGAGTGAAAAAAAAAAAGAAAAAAAAAAACTGACAAGCTGATGTAATGACGTACTTAATTGACCCTGTCAAAGTGAAGAGAATCTTAGTGAACTGACAGAGCATTTATGTAAATAAATTCAGAGGATTGGAGGAGCCAAGGTGAGACAGCCAGTCAGCCATTTAGACACTGATTGAGAAAAATAACTGGGTTGTAAACTGAAATTAAGGAATTGAGTGTCCCTCGGGACCCTAGCTTCCATCCGCCAGTCTGGTTATGTGAACTGTGCGTCGGCCAGAGATTTCGGTTGTAATTACGAAGAATCGCTTAAAGACAGAACAAAAGAGAGAAAGGCAAGAATAAGCTGTTAGGTCCTGGAGGCCTGCTATGCATCCCGCTTCGGCTGATGTAATTAGGAAAATGAGAAGGGTTGGGGTTTGGGGAATAACCACTGAACTTTTTAGCATTCAAAGGATCTGGGGAATTGCTGTTCTATATGCCAAATCTTTATAGATGTAAACAGCTTGGACCTTATCCAGGCAGACAAATCTGGCCCACCTCGTTAGTGTAGATCGCACTTATAGACCAGCTTTACTCTAAACTCCTTCCTCTCTCTGTTTTCCCAAAGGCTTCCCATAGGTAACAAGGCCTTCTCATCCTGGCTAAGCTCCTGCCCTCATCTGCTCCCAACAACCTCCACTTTGGCACATACTTTATGTGCTTGCACCTTTAAATGCCTCCTGTTCGGACCGTCTCCTCTTTGCTTGGCACCTGCTGCTAATTCGATGGATTGAGGGGACGACCTTGCGAGAGTGCTTGCGAGAGTGTGGGTTTCTTGGCTAACATACACGCTGTGAAAGAATTGGGGGAGGTATCATTGCTTTGCCATCAATAATAGTTGTGGCAAAGGGTGAGAGTGTCTGAGGGATGTTTTCCTTTAGGAGAGACTTCTTTATTAACTTGACAAGCTTCAGAACACCACGAGTGTGGGTTTTTTAGGGTGCTCTTACTGCTCTCTCCATTTCTCTTCCTACCTCCTCTCTTTCTTGCTTTTCCTTCTTTTTATCGAGGAGCAAGCGCGAGGTTAGGCCGGCGGGAAGCCGCGGCGGGGATCGCGGACGTGCCCTGCGGTCATCGAAGCTGATCTAACTTCTTCGAGTCAAGCCACGTCCTGGAGAACACCGCATGGCCGTTGCGAAGGCCAAAATCGTGTCCGCTCTAAATGAAGAGAACGATGACATTACGCCCCTCTGGCTTCCTGCTGCATTCTTAAAACGGAAAGGAAGTTACACACATATGAAAGAAGTGAGGAGCCTGACTTCCTGGTGATCGACATTCATTGACTCATTCCATGCTTACCCTACAAACAACAGACCTTGTAGCAGCCTGTGTGGCTTCTGAACTCTTCAAGGTGATCAGGTCTACATCTCTTAGATGCCCCCCCCCCCCCCACTCCACCCACTTATTTCTCCCTAGAGCAATAAGCAAGGCTTGTCTTATCTGTGACAGTAAGCTTGCCAGTAGAACGTAATTCCTTAAACTCTCATTGTTCTGTTACCCATACACCTGCTTCCTTTTATTCGTAGATTCATCCTGACTTGTCAGACTTCATTATAGAGGCTATTTGGCAATAATGACATAATTGCCAATCGGAATGATGAGAACCTGTAATGGCACTTTATTTGAGATACATCGTTGGGAAAAACAAAACAAAACATAAATAACCCAAAAATAAGAAATAAATGAAATAAATAAAGAAAGAAAGTGCCACATTAAAAAAAAAAAAATGATAGCAGTGACTTGTGATTAATAATTAAATAGTGCCAGGCTCTCTGTCTGCCTCTGCTGGAGCGGTTTCACACGGATTTGCTCAGTTCAGCTGAAATCAGAGTGTGCAGTGCTGTGGAGCCCCACGCCGAGCTGAGCCACAGGGCTGCGTGTGTTGTCAGCCTGTGTCAGGTTTAACATCTGTCCTAACTCAGGGGAAGGTACGCACTGTGCCTCTCTCTTTCTCTCTCTCTCTCTCTCTCTCTCTCTCTCTCTCTCTCTTTTTCAGTCAGGCAGTCAGTGCTGAACTGTAGTTTCTCTCGCTATCTGTTTTTCCTCTATACCTCTTGTTAGTTTTCTGCACTGTTATGGATACACAGTTCCAAGACCTCCTGCTGGTGCCGTCGAGCACATTCAGAAATCTGTGTGTTTACTTATTTTAGCTCTAGAATGTTCCACCGGCTTTTTGTACTGCTTACAGCTTATTGGGAGTTAGTGTTGTATCACATTCTCAGAGGAGCTTGCTCCCTTTAATGCCGCGAGGAACTCTTATCCCATGAGGAACACGTAAAATGGACTGATTTCAACAATGTTCAAATAACAACTAATTTTCTAACTTGTGAAACTTCTTGCACAGTTTGGTAACTCAAATGCCAATAGATGTTAATACACTCACAGATCTGATTCAGCAGTAGCTCCACTCTTCTCTTGAACTCTCTGGAGTTTTTTTTGGTGTAGAATACTGTTCTCAGCCTCAAAATTTCAGAGTCGCTGTTCGTGACAGTTCTCTCTCTCTGCTGTTGAAGACACTGGAGCTGTAGTTAACAGTGTTAGCTTATGTACATTTATGTAATTTCTGTTTCTGGGCTGTGTTCAGGGCTCTGTCTGTTTGCTTCGGCATACAGGAATGGTTCTGTCTTCATATGTCTCTACATTTCTTCCCATTTATGTTATTTTAACTTCACATTTGTTGTTGTGGTGTTGCTTTCATTCTACTGTAATCAAACCTTATTTATTATAACGCTCTACTGCTGTGTTTCTGGCCTGTGGCGTTAACCACATGTAGACTCATTGTATAAAGTACAGTGCATTTTACAGGATTGTAATTCAGTTAAGTGATTAATTGGACTCTACATTTCCCCAGACTCTAAAGGAAGTATTATTATTTTTTATCATGCTCGGTGTTACGAGACGTCATAGAAACAGAAGAACAATATTTTCAACAGACTGAACTTGAATTGAATTTTAAGTACTCAAAAAAAAAAAAAAAAAAAAGAAATGATTTGAATAAAGTAAAAGAAAACGTATTTATGCACATTTTCAATGTAATTGTGTATTTAGATATTTCCACTTGCGCATTCACCCCTAGATTTTAAAGAGCAAGTCACAGATGCTGGCAGCTTGCTGACGCATGCCGATACAGGTCAAAGACAAGATTAATTAAGCTGAAGTGGTCACTGTGTCGGAGTCTGGTATTGCACAGTAGCCCCGGCCGTAACAAGGGGAAGACTGCAAACCCTCACACCCAGGCAGAATTATTCAAAAGCCAGTAAGTCTGTGGAGTCTTAGCTTAGCGTGCCCAAGCTTTTTCATTAAAAAAATCCAATCTACAGGTAGCATTTGTAAGCTAAGACTGATATCTCCTCTGTGTCCACTGTTCACCTCTTTCTTCCTTTCTGTCTTTCTCTTTCTCTCTCTCTCTCTCTCTCTCTCTCTCTCTCTCTCTCTCTTTCTCTCCCTCCCTCTCTCTCATTTCCTGTCTTTTTCCTCTTGCTCTCTTTCTGTGTTCCTCTCTCTTTCTCTTGCTGTTCAAACTGGCTAGCATTCACACTAGCGTGCTGAGCAGCACTAGCATGGAATCGGAGGGGCTGGAGCTATGCAGTTGCTTTGATTGATGGCTTTGCTTTGTGAGTGACCTTGTGAGTGGTGAAACAGGGTAAAGGATGCATTCATGGCATTGATAATGAAGAGTAGCAGCACTCTCTGCATGGCTGTGAGAGAGAATGGGAGGCCCATTCGTCAGACTCCTCACCAGTCTCTGGGACGTGTTGAGCTGATTTCCCTAGGTAGTAGCCATCTCCTCTTTAAGAAAAACACACAAGCATATACACACAAACTGGCTAGACATGCACACACACACACACACACACACACACACACACACACACACACACACACACAAGCACACAGAAACACACGCATAAAGCTACACACACTGAATAATAACTCATATATAGTAAATTAAGGCATAGACAGTCAAAGGAAGGCACACTAACTCTCTCTCTCTTTCACTCTCTCTCTCTCTCTCTCTCTCTCTCTCTCTCTCACACACACACACACACACACACACACAAACACACACACAGACTGAAATCCAGACTTCTTGGCGGGGTTATACAAGCCTGGGTGCTCTGTCTCATGGGGTAGCTGATGCCCGTCTCCTCAGGTTCCGGCTGACTGCATGACGCCTGACAGAGCCATCCTCCTCCAACACATTTCCCATGCTATGCCTCCCCTAAGCCAAGGAGAACCAGAAACAAGAGATCACAGGCTGCAGGAGGTGCAAACACCGCCCATGTTAGTCTGTGTGCTCCCGCGTGACCGTTTTTTTTTTTTTTTTTTTCAATTTTTTTACCCCAGTAAAATTCTGTGTTGTCACGCTGATGAATAGAAAATATGTCAACATTTATGTTTCATATCTTCAAATTGCACAGATAGCTTGTGTGTTTGGTTGAGTCGCAATCTCTCCTCCACCGTTATAAGCTTACAGATTCAGTGTGTGAAGTCAAACAGTTTTGCAGATAATCTGTAACATTCATGAATTATGTATGGATGTGAATTGTTTGAATTCTCATCCGTGCTAAACGTATGTAATCGATACCACCATAATAAAACAAGCATTGTTTCTATAATGAGAGGACCTGGAGAACAGTGTATTCAGGTGATTGTCTCCTTTTCTCGGTCGGAAGTAAGAGCCATCAGGCTTGTCTGTAAGTAAGATGTACAGTCCTCATATGTTCCACAGACCAACCTGTTTACATTTCTATTATCTTGACAATCCCTCCCTGGCTTTATACAGAGAAGCTGTCCGTCTTTGTTCACCCTCAAACTTGTCAGCATTTACAACATGCTATTCTCCATCGGCGTGACGAATATGTCTTTCTAATAACCGTACATTTCGACAAAAGGGTTTCATGTACGTTCATTGTTATAAACGTGAAAGACACCGTTATGATTCATCGTCTACAAGTTAGCGCTCTTCAAGCCCATAGAACTCCGCCACCTTCACACACTACATAAACCTTTTTTTTTATGATGCCGACGTCTCGTGCCCATGAATTCATATATCTACTTGTTTTATTACACAGTAAGTCTATTGTGCGTGCTCAGGTTAGTGAGGGGAGCCGAGCTTTGGCTTTTGGCATAGACAATAGACAAGAGACCGTGTAGTCTCTGGTTCCTGGGGTTTAAATTGTCTTAATTATCCCGCCTCACACACCTGCAGATTTAAGGAGTAAGAAAAACTCTCTCCTACCTTCCCCTCCATCACTGTGTGTTGTGCCCTGAGTGAATCATACCGGTGTGTGACCATTGCCGGCTTTCTGCATCTTTACAAAATAAACTCTGCAAGGACCAAAAAAAAAAAAACCCTAAATGGTTATAAAAATGACGGCAGCGGTCTCTAATTCTGATTTAAACAACACTCAGCTTGCCAGGGGGTTATCAGGGAGAGAATATACACTGACAGAGACCAAAGAAAGACATTAGTTTTCACTCTATATTCTTTGAGAGCGCTGTCCAATTGGCAATAAAGAGGTGTTTTGAACCTTCCTCTGGAGGTTTCCATAGTGAAATTGTTCACTTGCAATCTTTCAGACCTTGACAAGGAGACTTGGTTTCTCCACGAGGGAGTCCTACCGACTAAATCCCCAGGATATGGGGAACTTATACCCACTGACTGAAGATGAAGTGGTGTCTCTCTCTTCCCCTCTCTCTCTCTCTCTCTCTCTCTCTCTCTCGCTCCTCGCTTACCCCTTTTCCCCTCTCTCTATTCTTTTAAACGTATATATATTTTGAGGCTGAGTCCCCGTTTTATTCCCTTGTTGACATAGCAATTTATCTTCACACCAGCTGAAGCTGTTTGCAAACTTCAGAGCCGAAGAAGAGAAGGAATGGTTTAATCTCTGGGGCTCCAACCAGAGGTCTTCAACTCTGACATCGCCCGCCTCCGTCAGCCACAGCTGGGACCTCTCTCTCCGCAAGCCATGATTGGCCTCCTGCCCCTTGAGTAGTTTCCTGTGGATCTGAATGTCAAAACAAGACCAAGCATTTTCTCCTCACCACAACACAGAATGATTCATTCTTGAAGAGCCACCACTGGGAATGAACATTTGAACATAAAAAAGTCGCATAATATGCTGATTTAACTTGCGTAAGTCAGTGAATTTGCTTTCTGACAAGCCCGTGGCCATTCATTAGTCTTCTGGTGGTCACAGCTGTCAATAACGTTGCACGCTTGGACTTTTGAATGGATGATCTTCTGTCCTAAGGTCTTAAGGTCTAAAACTGCAAGTAGACTCACCACGAGTTTTCCGCTGTCCCTTACTCTTCTCCTTGGGACTTTCTTCAGGGTTCTGCCGTACTTCTAACACAACTTTCATGTTCATAGTGGCTTTGGGTCAACTTTGCAGTAGCGGTGCCAAATTTGCTCAACAGGTAGTCAATTCTGCTTGTGGGCACATCACGCCACGGTAATTACTTGAGCATATAGCCTATTAGTCTTTCCAGGAGCAGGCCATATGAAATGATCCATGCTGTGCGCGTCCTTCTCGGAATATGCTGCCGTATGGGTGAAAGGCATTTGGGGCTTAATGTACTATCCAAATCAAATGGAGTTTCCACTCTTTCAAAGTGGAGCTAAAGTTCCACGGCAGTCCTGCAGTAAAGGACCAGACCCCAGCCCGGCTGAGCCTCCGTGTAGGAGCATTATGCAGGACGCGTTTGGCCTCCAGCTGGTCCTCCGGATGTTTCCACTCCTTCTCCTCCATTAAACATCATCTATGTATTATTGAAGTGGAAGATTTATGAAAATTATATTAGTGCATCTTTATCAGATTATCAGATGGGGGATGATTTTGTGTTAGTTGGAGCAAGGGTTCCTACCATGAGTGAGAGAAATGATAAGATAGGGAGTATGAACTCTAAGATGAATGTTGTGCCTAGAACTTGCTTTATTTTATTATTTTTTTTTTTTAGCAAATAATGCAGAATTAACCGGTTTATTTTTGTTTAATACAGGACATTTTTCATTACAGTGACCACTGAATACAACTTAACAATTCACAACATTTGTCCATGGTTTTGACATTTCTGATTTTCACACATTCTACTGCAAGGTCTCTCAGTGTGCTGAAGCACTCTGCTTTATGATATAACTGTACATATCTGACTTCTAAGAAGAGAGTTTGTGGTGAAGAGAAACTCGATGTTGTGTCTCTGTGCTTCTGTACTTTTGAGGCCTTGTGATTTGGGAGACACTCGGTACAGCTGGTTCGCACAAACAGTGAAAGTGAGAGGATTTTCTTCTGCAAAAGGGAGAGAGAGAGAGAGAAAAGCAAGAGAAGTATCTGCAGCAGCTTAGATAACCTAACAGTCTTTAATCACTTGTCATAGGGCTGAAGAGCATTTGAATGGACTTTTAATAAACTCTCTCTAAAAACATACATACCAAAACCCAAAACCTAAAAAACAAACGTACTGAAGCCAAACCCACTGTCCTAGCGTGGAGATGACGTCTTTCCAGACACACCACATCCCAATGTCAGTTTGCATCACATTTTCAGCTTCTTCCAGTCAGTCTCTGACTGCTTTTGGTTTGTTGCTCAAATTTGCTTTTGGAAAATGATGGACTTTGTTAATTTGATTTGATGTAATTACTACAAATCTCAGTCGACTGACTAGACTCTGAATTTTACGGTTGAGTTTTTCTTTTTCTTTCTCTTTTTTTTTTTTTGTCTTTCTTTGCTGTTCCAGGAGTGTGTGCAGTCCCTCAAAGCAAAGTCCAGGCAGTGTCTAACAAGCGCTGTTGCTGTCTGACTAGGTCAGCAAGGGTCAGAGGAATCGGAGCGTCAGGACACTGGCCTTTCTTTCATAATCCTGATAATTGCTTAGAGAGAGCAGATGTCTCACAACCTCCAGAAATATCTTTCATTGTCTCCTCTATAACAAGACCTGGGCTGCTCGTAGTGTGTGTGTGTGTGTGTGTGTGTGTGTGTGTGTGTGTGTGTGTGTGTGTGTGGATTTGTGTGTGTATACATGTGTATATGCTTGTGTATATGTGTGTGTGCATGCGTGTGTGTGTGTGTGTGTGTGTGTGTGTGTGTGTGTGTGTGCATTTGTGTGATTTTGTTAGCAGATCTTCAATAAGTTTAAAATAGCATGTGCACAAAAAAAAAAATATATATATATACATATATATATATATATATATATATATATATATATATATATTTCACTTTGAAAGAACTAGGTCATTTCACGGTGGAACTTCATATTTTGTTGCCGCTGAGATTGCTATCTTGTTATTTTCAAAAGGAATCAAAACAAAATTTATTGCCAAGCATATTAGAGATGGATTCCAATTTTAGCATTGCTTATACTGAGGATTGCTGTCTGTCATGTGTTGGCTGTAGTCCTGATGATTACATACAATGGCACTGAAGCTGAACTGGGTGACACTGAACCTTCTTATCTATTTCACTACCAGTTTCTAACACCCCAGTGACACTGCAAATGTTAAGAAAACATTAAACAGCTTGGAAATAATATACCTGTGAAATAAGACATTGAATAAAAATGAAATCATATCGTGAAATCAGATGCATCCATGTACTTATATTGATCCATCTGTTCAGGCCGAAACTAAAGGAACACCCACACATCTTCTCCACTCGCCATATGAAAACTGTCTTTTGCTCCGCAAACGCTGCAGAGAGACATTAAACATTATACTTGGATGTTTTCATCCAACCGGTTTTATGTGGAAATGATATCCAAAAGGTTCACAGCAAGAACAGCGGCAACGGTGGAGGGGGATGATGAATCATGGTGAAACTTTTATAAAGTTTATGCACCATGACTTCCACACATTTAGGGCTGTTCTACTTTGATAAGAAATAGATGGAAAATGAACTGCTGGTTATTCGTGAAAATAATTACATCTTAATTATTCATTATCATATTTAGTGTAATATTTGATGTCATGCAGTTGTAATATACAATGAATTTTACCATTTCTGATTATTTTAAAATGACCTCAGAAATTATGTTATTTTATAAAAAAAAGAATTTTCTGTAACACTTTGCAGAAATGGAGAGCTATATAAAATCCTTAAAAGCTTCAAGCATGACTGTAATGCCACGGGTTCCTGACCTATGTCTTGGGGAATTCTCAGGTCGCTCCCTCCCTGGTCAAATGCCAAAGTATCATGGCTTGACAGCTGCTATTGCAGCTGCTTAATTGGACACAGAATCTTAAACTGGAAACAGACAATGGTCTGTCATGCTTTTGAAATCTCAAAGTCCTAATGCACATCAGAGTCTTGTTTACTAAGTTAATTAGCGGCATTCTGTGCAAACACACGATATTTCAGCTGTTAACTTCGGCAGCATTAACTAAAGTGGTCACCTTTTTGGAGAGAGATTTATGAGAGACTCGAAGCAATTTGGCATTTCCAATAGGGTATAAAATGGAAAAAGTGTTATCTCAGATAATAAATTGTCTTAAGTTTCTTAATTATACCTACGTGGACTGCAGAGACGAAAAAGAAAACAAGATAAAAAGCTTCCCGCAATTAGTCTGAGGGACAAGAGGAGGCAAGGCGTCTTTTCTTAGCCTGATCAAAAAAGCAGCGAGGACCCTCTGTGAGGCGAATCAAAGAGAGTGGCAGAGCGACTGAGGCAGATGCCAAGATGGGAGACCATTAGCGTTCAACCCTGTCACTGCGCTGTCAGGACCCGGTATCGCAGCGCTTCCATAGCAACGTGAGACGGGTTTTACTCGTCCTTCCTCAACAGGTCGATATGCAAATGAGCTGCACGATGATCTTTCGGGTCCCGTCGATGACATCAAGGAGCAAAGAGGTCAAAATGTCGTCATAGTTTATGACTACCAATGCGAAACCCTGCGCTACTGAGGAGCTAGGTGAATGGAAACATAAGGGGGATGGGGAGAAAAAAGGGGAAGGAAAGAAAGTAATCACGGCCTTCTTATCCTCTCTTTCATCTTTTGTCCAGGGTTACAAAAAAGGCAGCCTTACCTTTGGTCTTCTGATCTCAGCAGGCTAATGATCAAAGTAGGTTAAAGCTTTGGTTCACTGGAGAGGGACACAAAAACGGAAGAGTGATGCAGGCCATGTACCCAATAATCCAGCACAATCTTACACGGGTCCACACACACACACACACATACACACAGAGACAGAAACAGCTGTCATTTCCTGTTGTTGCGCTTTCTAGAAGATAACTTTTGACACTGTGCAGTGTCTCTGGCATTTTCTATCAATGGAACTTTGATGTGTAGGAGCGTTGTATCCTGATAGTGCACTGGGGGGAAATTTGTTCTTAATGAGGTCATTTCAGAACAACATTCCAAAACAAAGCTAGGGGTGGCTGAAGATGATCAATTGTTTGGTGTTTGCCACTGGGAGCAGAAAGTGTGGATTGGCCCCCTTTTGTGTCGTGCATTATCCATAGCTACTGATATGAATCATCTTATGGTTCTCATCTCCAAAATACCAATTTCTCAACATGGGCCCAATCTCTCTCTCTCTCTCTCTCTCTCTCTCTCTAGCTCAAACTGCAAGTGCCTCCTTCATTTTTTTCTCCTTTCCAATCTCCCAGTTTGCAGTGTCATCCGTCACAACAATGAAGTATGATTGAAAGTGTGCCTGGAAGGCCTCTTTTTCGTGTTTGCACTGCTTACTTTTCATTTTTTTTCCCCTCCCTCTCTTCTCTGTCCCTGCCTGGTAAGGAGCTGAGCTTATAATTGCTTATCTAGGGACAAACATTGAAAAAAAAAATGTCAGTTAGAGGGAATAGCTCAGCCAGACGGGGGAATGTCAGAGAAATGCGTATCTTTTCAGGCCGGCAATATAGTTATAAATGTGTTAATGAAAAGAGGGAATGGCCCCTATTATGTGTTTTCTCTGGCAGCAGATGCGCAATTTGGCCCACTGGTTATGTTTATGCCACTTGTCTGAACTCTGGTGCACTGGTGGGTAAGGGGTTTTAGGTGAAAGTGCTGTGCTCTGAGAGTGTGTGAGGACGAGACCAGAATTAAGGTAAGTCCACTACAGAAGTACAGTTCATGCATGGGACAGCAGTTGAAGCAAGGTCACTGCCAAATGTAATAATGCCCCCACCTCCCCATTTCATCAGGGTCTAAGGTCAGCCCTCATTAAAACCAAATTTGGGAGCTTTACAGAGGTACTGGAAAGATTTTTCTGACTTTTATGTAAATTAAGTCTATTCTGATATGCAACTTGAGCGAAAATGAACGTTATATTTACCAATTTCTGTTGTCATTTTAATAAGTTCTTTTGACATGTTTCTTTTCTGGAGCATACCTTGTTAACTGCGCATAAAATACCTTTCAACTTGTTGTTAATCTAAGTAATGGCGTTGCATAGTTAGATATGGAGTTTAATTTTGCTTTGATGGTGGAACGGCTCATGTTAGCAACTGTTGCTATCCATTTCAGCTTTCCAAATGGTGCAGCAACAAGCCAATCAGAGTGCTATCATAAGGTCAATTGTTGGATTATTGTCCATGATTGGGTAGCACAGGTTACATTAAGAGCAGAATAGTGTTCAGTAATTATCTTGCTCATTATCATTTTATGTTAAAAGCAAAACAGTGTTAAAAGATTATCGTTCTATTAACAGAAAGCTGAAAATTGGGTAGGGCCGAAGATCAGCTGCATCTCCACTCCAGCACTAATCAACATCGATTTCTCTCAATTTCACTACCTGACAGTTCAGCCTTAAATAACATGAGAACGAGTCTGGGATCCTGACCTCCTCCATCATTTCATGTTCTTATATTGTACCTGAGCACGCCTTGAAGGGTCCAGAAGTTCAGTGGTCTTTTGCCACTGTCCTGAGATATGTGGTTCTTGTCGTTGCACTGGTCCTTTAAGGGTTGAGTGTGGTTGGTGTTTGGACTTTTTTTTCGCTTTCTTTCTTTCTTTCTTTCTTTCTTTCTTTCTTTCTTTCTTCTTCTTCTTTCTTTCGTTCTTTCTTTCTTTCTTTTGCTGTGAATGTTGTGTAGCACTTGACTGTGGTGGAGTCCTATTTGTCAGAGTGAAACGGAAAATCGCCCTGAGCATGGGGAGAGACTCTTGTTAGTCTTAAATCACCAGCGTAACGAGGGAAGACAGCTGTTCCAGGAAATTGATGTGTGTGGACATTCATATAAGGGGGTAATTATAAAACATCAGATGTTAGAGCCACTGCTTTGGTTCCCAGTTTTATTTATTTATTTACTTAGTTGTTTATTTGTTTGTTTAGTTATTTATTTTTGGTTTAGTGCTTTGTCTCAGTCGGTTGAACTCAGTCTTGGGCGTCCTTCAGGTTTAATAGAAGTCCATACAAATATCTGTTCCCTTCCGGCCAGCCCTTTGCTTTGTACATGTTTGGTTTGTCTCACGTTTGTTTTCACAGTCTTTTGGCTCATTAAATATTGATGAGATAAAACAGTAAAATGCTCAGAGTAAACATATAAGGTCGTGACCATATCTCTGTGAATTTACTGCACTGAAAAGTCCATTTGAACCAAGGAGAGGTTTACCGCATCCTCCAGCACATTTACATTTACATACGTGTATTCAGAGGAATAATGTCCTCTTATACCCACAACGTGAAGCTTAAATATGTATGCATACATATACATTCACACACATACACATTAGTAAACAAACATTGGTATGGAAAAGAGATACAGTGCGTGCATTTCAGTCAGTTTCCCAAGCCAAGTGTGCAATGCACCAAGAAACAGAGAGATAGCCAGAAATCTTGTTTTTGATTACCATAGCTTTTTGGTAAAGCATGCAACTGATAAATAAACCCAGAAATACCTGAAAAAAAAAATCCCACTATTTCCAGTTAAACACGTGTTCGACATCTGACGTATGAAATTTTCTTGGATCCTGAGGACAGACCACTTCCTGTCATTGCGTTTGACCACATCTTGGGCTTTACCAAACATGACTCTAAAGTCCGCGGAGGGCTTTCGAACTCAATCGATGGACCCCGTATTAGCCAGTGCTCTGGATGGAACATTGAAGAAATGCCCTGTCACCAAAAGAAGAGTCTTGGCAATGATACGCCTCCAATCTCATTGCCCCATCCAAGTCTGCGTCGAAGGAGATGGATGGCCAGTCTAAACGAGGTTCTGTAGATAAGCATGCTATTGAGGGTGGTGGGGAATGGGGGGGGGGGGCAATTCCAGCACTACGAACGCAGCATCTCCCTTCCAACGCCTGTCAGCCGGTGACGTTCTCCTGCAGCTCAGGTAGAGACTCTTGTGGTTGTGGTATGAAAAAGAGGAGAGCTTCGTCATCCAAGAACACACTTCAGAAAACTTTTGAAATTTTGCAGAACAAGCAAACTGCATCTCTGATTTCCCCTACGCTGAAATTTCGGAACATTTTTCCCCGTGTGTCCATGCGGCTGATTTTTTTTTTTTTTTTTTTTTTTTTGGTGCTTTTTCAATCTTTTTATATTTTTTTTCTTGTTTTCAGATCTAAATGAAAAGCAGAATTCTTAAAAAAAAAAAAAAAAAAAAGTGTTAGCTTCGCATCACTCCTCTCAGAGGGGGCATCTTTATGTTCGAATCTTGATTTCTCTTTGTCAAATTTTCAAAAAAAAAAAAAAAAAAAAAAAACTGTCAGGGTTTTAATCTTAAGTAAACTTTGTGCCAGAGGCATGTCATGCATGAACAGTACTGCCATAACAGATAAATCACTCTCACCTCAACTCCGTCTGCCTCTGGCTGAGGTGCCTCTGTGCAGTGCCCAGACCTCTTTAATTTTACATTTGCAGATATGGACGTAGCATGAGGGGGTGTCCAAAAAAAGCTGACAGGTACTGACTTCTCTGAAGTTTTTTCCCCCTTTCAGTTGTAATACCTCATGAACTTTTACAAAAAAAAAAAAAAAAGAAGAAGAAGAAGAAGAAATCAAAAACGTGCAGTGCATCGGCAGCTTTGACATTCTTCACTGACATTCTGTCCATTTCTTCTCTATATCACGGACAAATCCATACCTGAGGTTTTTAAGTGATTCCCGGTCATTTCACATGCTTCAGACATCCTAACCGATTTCACTTGATTCATGCTTTTTTTTTTGGCTCTTACCTAGCCAACGTAGCTGTGTGATAGTGAGAGGCCACTCGTTAGGAAAAGTGCTAATTAAATGAACGCGGTCAAATGAAACCTCCTCAGATACATCAAATATATATTTGAAAAAGATCCTTTCTTTATCACCCCTTTACAGCCATGGTGGATCTGTGACTTATTCACAAATGTCAATTCAAAATAAGTGGCTCAAGATACCAGCTCATTATTCAACGGCAACAGCATGCTGTTTTATTCGGATCAGTCGAAATATTACTGAAGGAGAGATTTGTCCAGTTTTTTAAGCCATTTCAAAGTCCCTGGCTAATCGGCCTCTAATGGTGACTCTTTAAATAGGTACAAGAGTGATCTTTCTTCTGGGGTTCTCTTTGGGGTGCCGTGGAGAAGGGATTGTGAGGGGCATTAGCGAGCTTAGATGTTATCTCTCTGTTATTCACTATCTCACACTGCTCCTCGGTACAGAGGATCTCAGACCATGGGAGAAGGCCAGGAGCTCTCCAGAGCACGACTCGATGTCTCACCGGCTTAGCAAGGGAGATTACGATGAAGATCTGTAACCTTTACCAAATCATGCTTGAAGACTCAACGTGAGGAGCCTCATGTAAACTATGAATGAAAGTTCATTGCTGAAGTCTTCTTCTTGTTCCTACTCAACTACCACATCTGGTTCAGTTATACAGAAATCCCTACGTATGGTTATTTGGACTTAGATTTTGAAGCTGTGGACAGAGCAAATTGGAAGTGTCGCATTTGGTATGAGGCTCCAACACATTTTTTTTCCAAGAGATGTCATGGTACACTATGATTACCTGACGTAGTTGGTGAGAATAAGTGTGAAGACAACACTTCATCATGTGATTGTTTGTTGCGGTCGCAATTTTTTTTTTTGATTATGTGACCAGAATCAATATGATGTACGTGTGTGTGTGTGTGTGTGTGTGTGTGTTTTTGGTCAGCAAATATTGTAATACTGAGGAAATAAAGCTTAGCCACACACTTTAACATGGCCAAAAGCATTTTTCTGAATACTTCATCGGTAGCAGTATCTGGTCTTGTCCTTTTCCTTGATGTGCTGGAACTTTCATTTTCATTTTATTGGTGTTCCCCTCAGGCTCAATGACAAATGTGAGTGATTCATCAAAGCTGTAAACGACACAATTGACAGGCTTCAAGTGTTTCAAAGACCTGTTGTGCTGACTCGGGATTATCACCTTTATCCTTTATGTTTAATCATTCTGATGTGCTACTTTCCCATATCTGACACATAAGAGCTGATGGATGACATATCCCTCATTTCCTGTGTCCTGTGGCTAAAACGAATAATTGAGATGTTTTAGGTGTGTCCAGCTTAAATTAAATTGAGCTCTTTGAAACTAGATATATTTAAAATTCAGTGGTACGAGGCAACTCAGTCGATTTTTTTTTTCTTTTTTTTTTTTTTTTTTGGAGACAACATGGCATGATATTTTAACATTGTATTATTGATTACTTTAGCACAGAACAGAGTTCAGTCAAATACATATCTTGAACTTTTTTTTTTTTTTTTTAGAAGAATTTAAAGTGCAGAAGCACAGCACTGTTTGTGCAGCTTGAGTAACTTTACTTTGGACGTTTCCAAACACTTTCTTTTGACGCTGTTGACGTTTCACTTTTACCCACTGGCTCGTGTGGTGACAGCTGGCGTAACCCCTCAGAATAAGCCAACCCAAACCTCCATGGCTTTACTCGATGATTAGGGTCTAGGTAGAAGCAGCGTCTCTCTGTAAGTGGTACAAAAAATATAAAAATTTATTTGAATCAAGGGCCACACAAAGCTATGTGGCTTTAATGAATCAAACTGTTTTATCACTCTGAAATACTGCTGTCATTTCGACCTGCTCTAGTAAACTTAAATCTGTACAGCCAAACAGTTTTCTAGTTCTTTAGAAATGAGTGACTCAACTAAATTATAATAATAATAATAATAATAATAATAATAATAATAATAATAATAATAACAATAATAATTAACAAGCTTCATTCTGTTTTGTTCCAGTCTGTCATGACTCTAGCTTTCAGTGAAATGACTGACTGCTTTGCACTGAAAACTTAAAATTTGATTAAGAGCTGATAAAACTCGAGATGTCTAATACCTCAACGTCACAGTTTGACCTCGGTCTCAAATTTTTCCCCGGTGTCTGGCCATCCTTTTGCAGTACCTACTGTAAAGTAATTAGGAACATTAAATGAGTCGAGCTGGCAGACAGATACCTGGTGTTGTTATCAGTTATGGTGTAGTGCATAAGAGCCGTGACAGACAACTGTGAGGCTTTGTTCGGAGTTCACCCTTGGCTGCTCTCTGCTATGGAGTTGGCGATGTTCACCAACTCATTATACATCTTCATTATCGAGTACATCGACATAGTCAAGATGCTGAGAGAGAAACAGGCAATTATGTATCCAGTGAGACACCTGACAGCATCTTATATCGGTTTAACACATACAACTCAGAAAACATACCATTGCGAACAGCATGCATTATTATTGTCGAAAGAAGCTCTTTGGATAATGGCTGGGTACGGAAATAGTTCACATCAGCAAAATTAATGCTGAAACATTGTCTACACTGCTTACATTGAGGAACGATCAAAAAATGCTAAAACATAAAAAATCTGAGCCCCCTCCCCCCTTAAGTAAATCCAAAGGGCAAGTCTGGTTAGTTGAGTAACACCATTCCATTGAAAAACTCTTTGATTAACAAAGGTGTTTTTGACAGCTTGCGCTTGCATTTTACACATGCGGTTGAGAATGCTCCTGGCGGAGTAATTATTAATTATCTCTACGTTACGCATGTAATAGAAACATCCATCTCCCTGATCATAACTGACCTTCTGCGGCACCTTTGAACCGATATTCAATGCACAGACAGGTTTTATAATTGCCTGGGTATCTGAGAGGGTCTCCTGTGGAGAGGTTTTGGTCTTACATGTTTCAGATGACTGCTCGGGTTCACCGTGATCAATGAAAGGATCAATGACGGCAAGAACGCCCCAGCAGAAAAAAAAAAATAATAAAAAAATTTCCATCAGCTTCTACTGTTTCACAATCAAAGGCCTAACGTTGTTTAACGCCAGGCGTTACGGAATAGCAAGTTGAGTTCTTCGGATTTCTCTGAAGCAAGCCAGTAGGGCTGTATTGATTAAAAAATGCGAATGATCTGGTCAATATAAAAAATTTAAACATGATTGTTTTAAGACATTCCCCACTGAATTACACATCGGTATGGTTTCCACCACTTCACTGGTGCTGTATACTTTGATCCACTCAAAACGTCAGGTGTGCTATCCATCCAATATTTCACTGGACATGAGATGAAAGTGGGACTGTCCTACTTTCAGTGGAAGGATCGACCAGTTTGATCTCTGCTAGGTGTACCATCCATCCATCCATCCCTCCTTTTCTCATCACCAATCGGAAATGGCTAGCAAACAGACCTTGTCTGCTGATTAGTCCGACTGGCTGCTTTCATCTGTCTTACATGGATAACTTGGATCAGTAGCTGTTAAATCGGAGAGCTTTTTGACCGAGGTCCAGAGTCTGGCCGGGTCACTCCAAATGTGCGTCAGCAGAACGGCCAGTACCTTAATTACCTTTGTTACCATTGTTTGTTGACTTCCCAGGAATAAAGGGGCCCGATAAGAGGACCGGTTTACAGCCTATAAACACCCACATAAAAAGCTTAAATTGGCTGTATTGTTGAAGCAGAATGTTTGAAATATTTGTGTTAGACAGGCAAGCCAGGCTAGCATGCCAGGGCTTTAACCATGGCCTTGAGTTAGGTAACATGGCTGCCACCCAAGCTTGTGGGTTACAGCTGACATAATGAGAGGGATGTGTTACTGGAGGACAGAGGATAGTCAGTCTCTCTCTCTCTCCTTTCTCTCTCTCTCTCTCTCTCGCTCTCTTTCTCTCTTTTCTTCTCTCTCACTCTCTGACGCACATACATACACACACTGCACCATATCACACACATTCATTTTCTCATATTGACTTTCTCACTCACCCACAAATGCAGGTACACTTTATACTCTTTGCTCCACACACACACACACACACACACAATCTCTCCCTCACACGCTCACACACACACACACACACACACACCCACACACACATTTGCTCCCTCTCTCTGAGTGTTTCTGTACTCTTGGTATGCAGCAGAGGCCTGGTCTTAGACTATGATTTCTTGTGACGGCATGAGTTGTATCCTCACCTCTATAGTATTACTACCATATGTAACAGAGCTAGTACCGCACTGACTCCAGTCCCGTGGAAATAATGCACTGAGTCATGACAACTTGAAAATGAAGCCTGCATCTATAACATAAGGCAAACTATATCAGTATGCAATATGACATCCTGTCTTTTTACTGAAGAACACTATGATTTCATTCCAGATAATCATTGACTGGTACACTTTGAAGAAAACAACTGAACTCCTCACAAGTTATGACAGATTTGTCAAGGTTATTGGACACAAAGAACTAATGTCAGAAGATGAACTGTAGTACAACAAATTCTTTATAACAAGTATCAAGTAGGAGCCCAGTTACTTTCAGTAATGCTTTATTGTACAGTCCACTAGGAAATGAGATGGTAATAAAAATACGGTTATTAGGAAAGTGCCAAAAAAAAAAACTGGATAGGAAGTAAATAAATAATTTCCTGGCAAGTACATAGAAACCTACTAGGAAACTAGGTGGCAACAATATATTGCTATTCAGAAAGTACCCGTTAGAAATGTATAGAAGTACTACGTTATAATCTAGAAAGTACGTGGAAACCTACTAGGAAACTAGATGGTTAGGGTTTGGGTTGGGTTAGGGTTAGGGTCAGGGTCAGGTTTAAGGTTAGGGTTGTTGCAATCTAGGTTGCTAGTAAGTTTCTATGTACCTACCAGGAAATTATTAAGTACTTCCTGTACTAATAATTGTATTTTATTACTATCTCATTTCCTAGTTAATACCTGTTAATTAGTTGACTGTAAAATAAAACATTGCCTGACTTTGTGTATGCAGGCTAACATTTCAAGCAAAGTTCGGGTTGATTAAGCTAGAAATGACCGTCATACGTGTGGTAAAATATCAGCCAAAATATCTAATAACTCTTTTTTTTTTCTCCTCCCTCACAGAGCTTCAGAGCAGTTCCTGTGGGAACCCAGGTGTCCCGCCTAAAGGCATCCTGTACGGGACACGTTTCAACGTGGGCGACAAGATACGCTACAGCTGCGTAACAGGCTACGTTTTGGACGGCCATCCCCAGCTAACGTGCGTGACCAACGCAGGCAATGCTGCCGTCTGGGACTTCCCTGTGCCCATATGCCGAGGTAAGATCCGGGCACGGAAAACCTACTATGCGACTGATGCATGGCACACCCACTGCATGTGTGTGTATGTGTGTGTGTGAGTGTGTGTGTGCGCGCCTGAATGTATGTGTGTGTGTGTGTCTGAAGTGGTGGTTGTATGTTGTTTTGCATGGGTTTGTCTGTGCAGTGTCTTTCTTGAAGTACGCATGTTGGGATAAGAAGAAAGCCTTAAAATAAAAGTCTGTCAGGGTGAGAACAGGTTGTTCCCAGTAGGTTTATACGGTCCTTTCTTTCTAAAGCTTGTATTCACTGCTTTCACATCATGAATCATAACTATTGTTTTCCCGAGGTCATGCAATAAAATATTCACGCTTTGGCTATGAGGAGGGTGACAAGACTCAGGAACATGGCAAGCACATTAAAAAACAATTGAAACAAACAAGGTATCTAATGGAACACAACGAAATAACCCTTACACCAGAGAGTGGTAATATTGCACTAGCAAGGCTTGGGCAGTCGCAATAATGTGTATGAACTGAAGGCATCTCTTTCTGGAAGCTTCCATAGATTTACTCATAACGTTCCCTCCATCCTGAAGCGAAAACGAACCCGAGAAGCTAGCCTGTACCTTTGCTTTAAATGCACAGAGATTTATGGGCCCACATTCAGGCCAATTACAGCGAGCATTATCCATGACCATTCTGAAATAGGCTTCCCTCCATAGGTGGTCCTTTTTAGCCTGGGCTGCATTGAATGGAGGGTTTGAAATGACAGCATCTGCATCATGTTTTTGCTTTGGTTAGACGCAAATTACAAAGCAAACGAGACTCGCACAGCAAATGGCCTTCGGTACACTGGGAAAAAAAAAAGACAGAAAAAAAGAGAGCGAGAGTGAGAGAAAGAGCTTTGCTCTGGGATTGTGTTAAAACTCTAAACAATGGTTGTTTTAAGAAATCCCGCTGGGTGATGACAGTGCTTCTACTGCCAGGATAGAATAAAAAAAAAAAAAAAAAGCAACAATAACATAGCAAGTTGGGATTGAGCTTCCTGCTTTCACTTTTTCACTTGTCATTTTTTTGTGGATTCAAAGAAAAAAAAAAAGAGGAGGTAGAGTCAGAAGTCTGATTTCAGTGAACAGGGCTACTACTCTACTTTGGATGACAGTCCAGGAGGTAATAACTTATCACAAATGAGTTTTAGAGGATGTATGTTTTAGAGGATGTATGTAGGTTTCCAGGAGCACCACTAATTGGGAAAATGAGGCTACTTTAGGGGCATAAGTCTTTAACAGTGTTCCCTGTTACCACATTAGAACATGCTTGTATACCACAAAGGATATGACATCAAGCCACATTTGCAACTGTCTGCTGCATAATGCACTAATTGTTTGACCCAGAATGAATGAATGCAGGATTGTGTTGGTCACCTTCGACATGGAGGCATGTGTGCTTACGCTGAAATTTTAATGGTTTGGAAAAATTGAAATTCAGACAGTTACAGCATGGGTTTGGATCCATATCACGTTCTCGGGGGTTCATGGAAACATGCATGCTAACATATGATAGCTTAACACGTCATAGCATAGTCAAACAATCGCGCAACAGAAAACATGAAATGGCTCCCTCATTTTTAATGAGAGAGGGGCATTAATATGGTAAATTATTCAGAGACTGGAAATGTCCTTTCGCACACCTTTTGCATGAATATTTACACCCACGTCCGGCCTCCTTAAGGCCCATCTTGAAATGTAAATTCAGACTGGGGTCGCTTTCCTGCCTTGTGTATCTCTGTGAGAGGGAACTGCCCATTTCCCGCACAGATGTGATGGGAATCTTAAGGAGCACCTGTCAGAACACCTTTGGCATGCCAACCAATCGATTTGTTCCTGGACTCTCACAATAAAATATGTTTCGAGCATGTACCTCCCTGTACGACCACAACATGCAAAAAAAAAAGAAAAAAAAAGAAAAACAGATTTGACATGAATCATGAATAAGAGCTCTGTATGAGTGAAGTTGAAAGGGACAACTACACAGCTGGTGCTGTTGTTGGATTCACAAACACGTAATATTCTGTACATGCTAGAATGTATGCTTGAATGTGTTTTGACTGTAAAGGATTGCTAAGTTTCTTTGAGCTGATATGGCTCATGAATATTCATGAGTGTTCTTGCTGATCACTGGGACTGGACTCCTGCCCAGCGCTGTGCTTTGCTATCATGTATTCTTTTTAGTAATTTATAATGACTGAATATCAATGAGAAATCAAACATGTTTGAATAGAACCACGAGATATTGGAATCACAGAATCTTGGCATCAGATTGTATCTCGTCCGGGTCCAGTGAATGGTTAAATCAAAAATGCTGAATACTTTACGAACTAGACAAGGGTCATCCCATCCCTTTTTTTTTCTGAATCCTCTAATTTAGAGCTCATTTAACGGAGAGAAATACAAAAAAAAATCCCATTTAAACCTTAAATTAAAGGACCTTTCACTTTTTCAAATGTCAATGTTATGCTAAAAATTCCATAATGTATGCATCTCTAGACCCACGCAAGCTGATGGTAAAAAAGCTCTAAAGAATATCTCCAGTCCTCTGGTGCTTTTAGTTTGCAGTTTTAATTGCATTATGGATGCGCTTTGTGCCCCAGAGAAACTCAGTTTCTTTGCACTTTGGTTTAACCTCTTCCAGAGTCATAAAAATATATTCGTGATACATCTTTGGAGATTTTGAAGGGTCAGAGTGTGCTCTGTAACTATGTGCAGTAAAACCCCTCTGTTATGCTTACATAACAAAATGTCATGTTATCGCCACATAAACTCTGAACGATGGTCAAGTCAACTCTTACAGAATGTGGAGCAATTTATTTCTGTGATATTTATAAACTGAAGAAAATATCACCAGTTTGAATATTATCATTATTAATTAGCGAAGTTCTGAATTTTTACCATTAACTCCATTGGCATAACTGCAACCTGCTTCCGCTGCTTTACAATACTGATTGCCTCTCCTTTTTTTATAATTTAGCACTAAATCTCATTCAGAGTGAAGGACTAAGGGATATGTTAATGACCATTAAAAATTCTGCATTATGTTTGTGGGAGCTACATATTAAATTCAACCTCATTATTCTCAGAATCACATTGCTAATTTAACAATATAATACAAATATTCCTTAGATGTTCTTTCCCCGTATAATTACTTTTCTATTAAAAACAATGTTAAACAGGACCTAGCTCGTAAATGCGGTGAGCGTACATTCAAATTACATGAATGTGTGACATTGTATCCTGGGGTGTGAAAATTGTCAGAATTATACTGCAGTTCCTCAGTAAGGATATTTATAGGTCAGGTCATAAACAACTGAAATCTCATGTTTAAAACCATATAGATACTAAAGGAAATCAAGCCAATCTCCAATACAGCTGATAAAGACCAACACAACACTCTGCATCACAACACTCCCATGTATCAATTAAACAAATTAATAAACAAAATAAAAATTCCATTTTTTTTTTCTTTTAAAATCCAAATGGTCAAAAGGGTGGAGAATTTGAATTTGAATTATGGATGGTATGATTGGATGACTGTCACTCTTGTAATGTGTCATTTCTGTACGCAAAAAAAAAAGACTGATTCAGTTCAGAAGACCACAGTCCTTCTTTTCTGATACTTTCCTCGTGGCCTCTTTATTTAGGAGCTTTGAAATGCTTTCTGTTATTATTCTTTTTTTTTTTTTTTTCCTTTGCTGCCAAGCTTTCAGAAATGCTTTGGATGTTTGCGTTTGATACGTTGGTGCCCACAGCAGAGTTGATGTGAAACCGTGAAATTGGCATGACAACACCATAGCGCAGGTAGCCAGGCCAGTGTGATACCCTCTGAAATTTCTCATTCTGTTGGGGTGAGCACTCTCAGTGGTTGAGTTACCAGGGAACACTCTGAATGTGTGTATCTGTGCCTGAGGGTACCTGAGTGTTCCACTGTGTGTCTCCTTAATCCTCACCAAGAAATGTTCCTCCCTGTTTGGATTTAGATAACAAAATTCCAAAAATCGCACCAGAAACATACAGGTGCATTTCTCCTTTTCTATTCAAGGAGGTTTAAAGCTGATTTGAACTTTTGCTAGGATTTGTAGTTCATGCCAAAGATTCATACTTTGGTAATTGCGTAGTGACAAAAATGCAATTCTTTTGTCAGTTTTGGCTAGTGGAATTTTTATAGTGGCAGACTCCAGTGAAATGTACTCAAAAGTCTTATGAAAAATGGATCATAGCTATTTGTGTGGCTCACATATAGGCACACACACACACACACACACACAAAGAAAACAAGACACTTTGAATCTGGACTACTTCCAGGCAGGCTTTCAGTGTTTTATTAACATACTGAGGTCTGTGCTACTCTGGCCCTATAAATTTGGAGCTGCTAATAAATAAGAGGCATATCCGTACTTCACGCTAGAGGACATCGGTACAGTTCTTTTAATCAGACAGCTGAAAAATGCCATCATCTAACTCAGAGCTTCAAATTTGCTACGTGCTCCGTTGGCTTCAATAATGTCCTTTCCACAAATGAGAATCGGATGCAAAACAAGCTCATCATTTGATTGCCCTCCCTGCTCTCACGGCTCTCAGAAAGGTTAAGAGCACTGTGAGGGCAAAGTTCGCCCTCTTTTTCGAACGCCATCGCGCATCGACTGAGCGAGTGCTCCGGTCCGTAATTAAGGAGACATCGCTAAGTAGCTTTTCTTTTTCGTTCCTCTTCTTTTTCTTAATAGAAAATAACCACATCAAAACCCACAGTGAAAACTTACGATACTTGGCACACCTGTTAAATGGGGGTGTTTTAATGATTATACATACTGGAGGCTCCTTGAATGTGGCATTATGGCCGCCTTGTAAACACTACAAACTTTAAACGGTCATCCTTTCCCCTCCATTTTGTCCAAAGTGACTTAGGCAAGCACAAATAGTCATTAGTTTGTGGATGTTACTTTTAGACAACAGGAGGTGCTGCAACAACTATGCAAAATTTCCAAATTTTTGGAAAGAAAGCCTTACCCCTATATTTCACATAGATCAGTGACACAATAGTGAAGCTATAGACAGGCACGCACCGATCACTAAAAAATGTAGCGTCTCCACCCCAAGTGATATGTATGAGCATGTGCGATGGAGTCTGATTTAAGGTTTGAAAAAGAAAAGTGATCACTTCAATAAATGGCTGATTAGCAGGCCACTTACTAGAAAAGCTAATCTTTCAGGATAATGCTGCGTATTACTCTAAAATGCGATAATCAATCAACATGGCATTTGGAGGTCACAAAGAAACTTGCTTGTTATAATGCATGTGACTGTGATGCAGATTTTCCACTCCACTCCACTTCTGCTTGGTCCATTTCATTGCTAAGCTAACTGAACAGCTATAGTATCGTTTACACTTACACAAGAGCAAAATCACCTCAATGTCAGAGATAGGGTTGCCTGTAACTGGGACTTTGATATACTTTTGTACTTCCTTTGTTTTTATATTAGAGCTTATGAACAAAACGTCTAAAAGAGCTGCTAAGTGAGGTCAACATAATTATTTTACCTGAAAAACATTGATAAGTACAAATAAATGACCTTTTCTCAGAGGGGGCAGCTTTAACTGGGCGCAGACATGGTCAAGGTCAGGAATGGGTTAATTAATTTTGACGGCTTTAAACGATCCCATTTGTCGGACGGGATTCTCTGAGATGCACTAAGCCACTGATTATTCATAAAGGGAGACTTTTTGATGTGTCCTGGCCGACTTTAATTTTGACAGAGGCTTTTGTGAAGAGTTCAGGAGCGCTCGGCATTGACCATCAGAAACGTGCTTCTCATGCCCACTCTCTGAGTGGCTTTGACAACCGTATGGGACGACCTGCTTATACATGTAAATCCCACACCAATTCCAGCAAGTCTGCAGAAATGCAAACTGACACCCAAGTCCTTTTTTTGCCAAGCATGCAGCATACCAGCTAAGAGACGGCAGTTGCATTCAAAGGCAGTTTGGTGCATTTCTTAAACGTTGATTTCATATATATGTATATGAGTGTGCATATATACATACATACATATACATATATACATATATATGTGTGTGTGTGTGTGTGTGTGTGCGTGTGTGTGTTGGAGAAAGAAAAATCTTATCATAATCTATCACATCGACACGGTTAATATTCAGCGACTGTCTTCCAGCCCCCTCCAATAATCTATAATCAATCATCCAATAGAGGGATATGGAAATGTCATGTTGTGTGTGAATGTGGAGCCTAGGGAATGTGTACGCAGTCAATGCCCATAGGGTAAATGGGATTTGGCTTTGGATTCCCGGTGTGCTTGAAGTCCTTTTTAATCTCTGGTTTCTTTCTTCCCAATTGTGGGCTACAGGAGCCTTGATTGCCGAGTCCTTGACGCACACTTTCATATGTTAATGCCATCTCAATGCAAAGCTTCTTCATTCCATATGCTCTTTTGGTGTCTTTCATGTTTCGATACTGATACTCGGGCTAATTACAAGCAAAAGGGTCCTCTTTTATTTGGGGCGCAAGTTGTAGCCGTGCACTACACAAAGACATGGGTCAAATGAGTGTTTGTTGAGAATTTGAGTGACTGGTGCTCTCCCTGTTTCTGCTCCCCCCCCATCACTGGTCCTGCTTTGTCTGTTCCTCTTCCATAACCAAATATAACAGCATCCATATTCAGTCTAAAAAAAAAAAACAAGTAATGAATGAACCTTGGTTAAGATATACCCCATAGATTAAATGTTTAACTCATCTGATGTGAGAGAATTCAATATTAAAAATGATCACCACTGGAGATCATACAGAATATGTTTAATCAATAAATATAATCATTTGATAGAGGCCAAACACAGACAGCATGCATTTTTTTTAAAAAAATTTTTTTGATCTGATTGCTAGCTGATTCGGTCTAAAACATTTCTTACTATTGTATTATTCTAGCAACGTTCAGTTAGGATGCTTTTCCAATCAACAGAGTGCAGTGAAGAAATAGACTTTTCTGTGCAGCCTATTAGAAGACTGAGGAGGCCGCTTAGAAAATATCAAATGGCCTCCGCAGAGGTAATAACAATAAATGTGAGGCATGGTCTTTGGCTTCATACTTATATGTAGAGCTATGTAATAACGTAAGTATAGTGTCAAGCAGACACTGTGATTCAGTAAATAAATGTATGCATAGATGATGAGCCCACATAGCAGCTGATACTTGTGAAAAGAAACAAATTTAATATGCAGTGAGAATCTATTTCCCCGCGCCAGGAGTATTGTACAAAAAAAAAAAAAAAAAAGGACAAATATAGGCCTACAAATCGTCTGTCTCAGCAACTCTCAGAGTTATGACTGAGTTTGGTCTGAAGAGCTGTAATACTTTTCATCTCAAGTGGCCATAGAAAGGTATGCTTTTTTTTGTGTGTTTTAGCAAGGGCTTAAGGCATGAATGCTAACAACCCGTGGAGCAACAGTTCAAGAGGAGGCAGTGGTTTGTGGATTATGTGTATTACAGATCTTGCACGCATTAGCTATCTTTGTTTTCATTTTCTAAATATGGTACAACAGGGCCCTGTTCACAATTACAGGTTTAAGGAGCTAGCATGGTAAGTCTGGCTTTTTGGTTCCTCAAAGCAAGCTCAAGGTCTTGCCAGCTTTGTTACCATGGCAACACTTCACTTAGCTTTGACCCGCTCCAACATGGGTCAGCTCAAACTTAGCCGAATCTCTTACAAGATCTTCTTGCCAAATGAGATGGTAGACTCAGCTGCTAAATTTTTCAACAACTTATAAAACTAGAATTCCTCAATCCACCGCAAAGTAAGTGGATTCAAATCATGTCGAAACTACTTTATAATGAGGTGATCCTCTTATTTAAGCATGAGCAGGAATAGTTAAAGTGAAAGGGAGTCTTCTTTTAGTTCACTGCAGAAGTCATGTCCTGGTGTACTTTCTTGAGTCTAATTACATTACAGGATCTATGGTAAAGAAAACAGTTGCTGTACTGACTTAATGAATTTAATGAGTCCAATCCTTAAAGAGGTAAGAAAAAGAAACGCAGAGGAAAGGATATGAAAAGTGAAACCTGAAAAAAAAGACGCGAAGGCTGTTTCTTTGAGATAATTCAGGCCGATCAGCCGTGAAGCTTTACAACGCGAGTGTGGTTTTGTTTGTTTGTCAATTAGACAATATCAATTTGATAAAGCCTATCATTTGTTCCCATGGTCTCTTATCGTCACACAACAGAAACCACCCATCAGAAGGGGACACTTTCAGTTCTCACCAACGCAAATGATGAGGATTTCTGCACACTGCTTCTCCTTTTGAAGTTCAGTGCGTGGCCATGCAGTCTGTTCTGGACTGTGATTATGAGATCATTTCGGTTAGACTAGGCCCTCAGCGCTGAGGAATGGATATAGCCCGCGTTCAGACATCTCGTTCGATTAAACAGGCTAACGCGTAATTATTTCAACCACTTACCAAGATGGGGCCCAGGTGTGTCCGCCAAACAAAAAAATGCGACTCTTCTACTCGCACTGTGGTTACACATCAAGCACAATTGGAAGAAAATATTGTGAGCGACAGTGAGGAGATTTAGGGGCATTAAACTTCAGAATCCCAAATAGCCTGGGCGATCAATGCTTGCTCTGTAAGCACCGCATAAACTGGTGAACGGCTGGTCTTTGAAAATGGAAGTTTGTTGGAAGAAAACAGCATGTCGTGTTTATATAGTGTAAAAAAATAGTTCAATACTCACATTCCCACATAGAAAATGATAGACAATTCAATATTTTTTCTTCTTTCTGTAAAGTACCTCTAGACACCAAAAGTGCATTATTTACACTATAATCATACCTTAAGTTTACAATGGACTATCTGTTAATGGACCAAAAAGAAAAAAAACAAAAAAACAAAACAGTCCACATATACTGCATCTCTTGTACGAAGATTTCTCTTTAAGACCAAAGAACTGTTTTCAGTCCTTTGACTTCAAAGTCTTTTTTCATACAGCAGGGGCTAAGTGGAGGAGTAAGCCATAATTCAAGGACTTGCGCTTAGTCCAATCTTTAGACACTATCTGTGTTCCATTAACTCAGATCTAATAATGATAGCCAGCAGGGCACTGATTTATGTCACACTTCCTGAACGTTTTAGTTCTATCCGCAGTTGCAGAAGCGCAACATAAGAGCAACAAGTAATGTTGGCCTGCATTAAGAAACACGGTCAGTTTGGACTCGTGTTGATTGAGCTTGGGTATAAACGTGATGAAGAATGGTGCTGAACACAGGTT
Source organism: Chanos chanos (assembly GCF_902362185.1). Lineage (NCBI taxonomy): Eukaryota > Metazoa > Chordata > Actinopteri > Gonorynchiformes > Chanidae > Chanos > Chanos chanos. Next base: position 18,349,076 of record NC_044506.1, on the reverse strand, counting down.
AGAGAAATGGTCAAAATAACCAGCACAATGAATCAAAGATTATTATGTTATCATTTTCTGTTAAATATTACCTATGCAATTTTGGAATGTAAATTGACCGTAATGCAAAATGACTGCTATATTCGGTCAGTTAAACGAGCTTTAATCCGTATCTTGTTGGTAAAGGTGATGTTGTCTGATTGCAAGACCTTGTCTCTCATTCCCAGAGTTAAACAGTGCAGCCTTTGCTGTCATAGCTGTACCGCAGGAAGCTAATCGTTCTCTTTTGTGTTTTTTGACCAGAGTGTCAGTTGGACAACCTTGATGGTATTTTAGATAGGTCATTTGATTTCATTTGATTCAGCTTAATTGTTTTTCACACGCTGACTCACAGCTGGTAATATGTGATGTGTTGTGTTGAGACTCCGTGAGTAATTAATGTTTTGTAACAAGCCTTGCTCTAAATGTCAGGTATCAGAGCACACCTGCTCTAATTAATAGAAACGAAAGTGCTCCTTCACTCCCTCCGTCCCTGTGTGTTTCTAGTTACGTGTAATTACCAAGCGCAGGTATAATGCTGTAAAAACAATGCACGGTCTCTCTGTGTGCGTGCGTGTGTGTGCGTGCATGCGTGTGTGGGTGCATGCATACATGTGTGGATGTGCGCGTGCATGCGTGTGTGCTTGTGTGTGTGTGTGTGTGTGTGTGTGATAGAGAGAGAGAGAGTCTTTAGTGGGGCACGTGAGTGTGTGTTGGTGTGTGTGGATGTGTGTTGATGTGTCGGTGCGTGTGTGCGCGCATGCGTGTTTTCCACTCATACCTTAATCTTAAGAGACGCTTTGGCAACTGTTTTACTCCATACTTAGGGGATTCATAACTGACATTCTGTTAAACTCAAATGGATTTATTTTTTCTTTTTCTTTTCTTTTTCTTTTTTTTTTTTCTTTCACATAACCACAGCACTTTTGGATGTGCTACTGGGACGGCATGTTTGTCAGGCCTTTAAAGTGAATGTTGGCTTGCCATCCCAGCTTTGTTTGGACTGGGATCAAGTTGGCCATGAATAATTCACTATCCACCTGAACCCACGATCCCTCCTGTAAGGAAGGCACTCTGAGGCTGTTTGATCTATTTTTAAGCGGGGCCCTTAATGACAGTGAGACATTATATTTAGCAGAGTTAATTTTAGAAACACAGAGTTCTCTGACAGAGCTTTGATCTCAGCTAGGAGACAAATCCTCCCCTCCTCTGAGCTCAGCTTTCTCTCTGGCTTTTCTCTCACTCCGCTCTCATCACTGTCCTTACGTATAGACTCATATTCAAAACAAAACTTTTTAGATTTTTTTGTTTGTTTGTTTGTTTAAATGATGCTGTTTTTGTAAATTTGCAGTTATTTATCACCTTACTCCTTCTCCCTCAGACCTGTAGGCAGCCATTTCAGAGGCAGCTCCCACAGCTGGGCTCTGTGAAAAAGTCATGGGGGTGTCTGTTGCCATGGTGATGCGTTACAGTAGTAAAGCAGGACTCCAAGTAGCAGTTCTGAGTTCTTAGGTCTCTTTCTCTCTCTCTCTCTCTCTCTCTCTCTCTCTGTTTCTTTTCCCTTTCGTTTATATGTAGGCTCAATTACTGTTTTAGAACCTTAGGTAGTACTATGCTTTTATAATTTATATGTCCAGGGATTAGATATACTGAGATAGAGAGAGAGAGAGAGAGAGAGAGAGAGAGAGAGATGCTGCATAGCTTCTTTAATTGTCACATGTGTTCTGGTTGCATTACAAAGCACTTATATAATTAAGCCAAAGACTGAATATAAGGTTGCTGTATTGTGGATGTGTTAAAATGCTCAATACTTGTAGCTCTTGAAGTTAAATTTAATTTTTTTTTTTTAGCTTTTAGTTTGTCTATAGGTATTGCAGAACTTTTCTCTTGAGTTCAACATGCTGTCACAGATAATATTTTGCTCAATTTTTGATGCCCTGGGCATTCAGTGGAACAATGCTGATGTAAGCTACAATTCTTATTTAGCCTGTAAATGGATCAGGATGTTCAGAGCAATGCCAAGGGATCCCTCACCAAATTGGAGGCTTACTGCCAGAAGAGTTTACCAAGTCACGACTCAATCTGCAAATCTGCGAAATGTGCGGTTTGGGTCTGTACCCCAGTCAATTTGCTGGGTTGCAGATGTAAAGTAAACTCTGATTTGTGAGGTGCCGTGAGGTTTGGGTCAGTAGAAGTAAGTCACTAGATGTTTTTTGCCGTTTAGGAATCCCGTAAGTGTTTCGCGAAACAATGGCCAAGACCTTTTAGATTGATACATGCAGGAAAAATACAAACATGCGCACAGACACACACACACACACACACACACACACACACACCTGAACACACATATAAGCACCACCAACACCTTTATGGGAGGAAATTTTGTTGGAAATTTCAGTTTTGTTTTAGAAGTAACATTTTGCACGCCAGCTTTCATATACAATAAAGGAGAACATCACAAATTCCTAGTGAGTGTTTTGTTAAATATTAAAGCAGGAGTTTGGATATTAAAACCGGCATACAGTATTAAAAATTAAGGACACATAACTACATTTGAGTGTGCTGCAGGCTAGGAAATATTGCAAAACATATACTATTTTTTTCTCCCCCTCCCTCTCTCTCTCTCTCTCTCTCTCTCTCTGTTTGAGTTACAAACGAGTCCTTAAATAAAATATGTCTGAAAAACAAAATGCTAGAATGATTTGCCTGGCTCAGTGTGTGTCTTTATTATTAATGATAATGTACCCGCATCAAGCTAATGCCTTACGATATGAAGCAAAACCATAAAAACTCCTGTATAATTAATGAGACCCATTCTGGCCCGAGCTTATGAAGGATAAATAAATAAACGCTGTTAATGATATTCAATCTGGGCAACGGAGCACATGCTGCAACGTGTTGACATCAGTCTGCTTGGGTTTGTGGCATTTGAAGGGAATCAGCGGTTGATTTGCATATCGGCGTTGACGTTTATCTTCCTTTAATGTTTATGGGGATCTGTCAGAAGTAACGGCGAGCAAGGGCAAATTCAGTAGTATGGCAAGAAGCCTTTTCCCAGTCGGTTAGTTTTAGCTAGTGTACTCACTACTGTCTACAGGAACAATAACTAAGAAAAATGAATTATTCATCTTCATTGTGAGTTTTGGTGGCAATTTCAGCTTTTAAGATAGAGGAGATGTTAGCAAAAAAAAGCAGGGAAGAGGACGAGACAGGACAAGCAGACCCATGTGCATCAGTGGTACTTTAGGACTAAATCAAATAGCATTCACTGCCTGTTTCAGGCAGGTAGATCATGGCACTGAGGTAACCAAGCACTGACACACCACAGGGTTTAACTCATCTCCAAATGTAAGATATAAATACATTCACAGTCTTAAGTGGGGAGAGACATTAACTATGCTCAGTTTTATGACCCGTGCTAGGTTGTGTAATCACATATCAGCTAGAGAAGGGAGAGAATAAAGTTTGTTTCTCATCTGAGGCTTGTTTGAGTCTGAAAGACGATGACTTAGAAATAGGAAAAGTTATCATTCACTACAGTGAGGTAGAACAAAAGAAGAAAAAAAAAAAGAGAGATAGCAAAGCTGCCATTTTTGACTGCACATGATATCAAGAAACATTGTGTGTGTAATGAGAGTCAGTTTTTTTTTTTTCCACCATCTTTTTGGTTTCACTGAGACATTGTAATATGCTCGTAACATATTTGAGGACTGAAGAACTGTTCTGATGTAGTAGAACTGTCTGAGAACAAAAAGAGCATGCTGGGCAGACCCGGGACAAATGCGCTTGCCGGTCTTCGATCTGCGATTTTATTTTTTGAATTTTTGTTAAAAAAAAAAAATTCTGCTGCACATTCTTCGCTAACGTTATCAATGACTCTACACTGACGAAAGACATCCAAGACTCTCTTTTACCATTTGTTCTCCAAGAAGAATTCTCGTTTGCTCACTCTCTCTCTCTCTCTCACTCTTGTTGGGTTGACAGCCATCTCTGAATATCCTCATTCAATATTCATTCCAGTCTAATGCTTTTTAATTGTCATGTGTCATTTAGTGATAGAGAAAATGTCCTGGAATTCAATACATCAAGTGAGCCAATTTAGAATACCATTTGTCTTTCTCTTATCTCATCTCCTTTATACAGGGGATCATTTTTGCGTCACTCAGAACATATCAGTTCAGGCGCAGCAAGCGGGGCTATATCATGTCCAGTATTGGCTATGAGTCAGCTGCCAGTGACACTTATTCTATGGTTTCCACCGGTATGGTTTATCTAGAGATACAAAAAGAGAAAAAAAAAATCTTTTGTCAAATGGATAATTTTTACACTTTAAAGGATTGGGATGATGAAAGTTAGTGATAAATCGTTATGATGTGAATAGCATGTATTAATCTTCAGATTCACATTGTCTTCACAGACGTCCTGTTGGATCTTAATATGATTAATGCTGATGAAAGCACTGAACCATACAACAGAAGGCTGACATGCCGGAGAGATTTTGCCGTGAAAGTTTTTTTGGGTTTTTTTTACGTTATGTGGATGGGGATTCAGTTATATAACTGAATAAATTCAAGAAAGTATGTCATTTGAATTCATTTTGCCGTGCGTTACGTCAAGCGGTTAGCCACTGGATCCAAATTGTCAAAATTTCACGAAAATTCCATGACTGTCAAAGTCCCACACACAAGGCAGCAGAAACACAACCTTTTTTCTTTTCTTTTTTCTTTTTTCAATAATTTTTACTTGCAAACAATTGCTTTGATAAGTAATTGCACTTTTGCATTCTGCCCTTAAGGTAATCAGGCCTTTAAATGAGAGGACAATGCGGTTTAGCAGGACATTGGTCAGGGTAGTGCGCCCTGCAGCCAGTTCGAATCACAGCGGCGATATGTTAATTAACGAGTGGGTCTCAGGGTCGGTGGATGACCTAGAGTGTACACTTTTACATAATCAGTGGTGTCTTTTTACATATTTTTAAATAAAAAGGATGCCAGTATAACAAACTATGACATAGAAAGTTAAATGTTATGGATCAAGGAGACTAGAGAAAGTTAAATGGAATGAGGAGCTGATGTTTTATCTATTAAGTGTAACTTTTGTCTAGCTTTAATGCAGATTTGAGAGGCATAGAATTCTGGTACTTTTCAATAAATTGCACCCATTTATTTGGAAGAGTCATGTCATGAAGTGTATTCACCATCTGGATGTTACTGATGTTCAATCCTGGGGAAGGACAAGAAACTCATGAGATTTTGTTTAGCAAGAGAGATTCACTTGTTTTTTTTTTTTTTTTTTGCCAAATTTGGTCTTCACCGCATTGCGTCAAATCAAAGTAAGCTTAAAACAGACCACAATGAGGCACTCTATGTGTATATGCACCGTACTGGCAAACGGAGAGAGAGAAAAAAAACATATATATGATAGATTTTTTAGTAATCCCTTCTAATTGCAATATATGACACCTGCAACTTCATATAGCTTTCAAAAAAATGGAATTTTCAATCTTTAATAAATTTAATCAGGGTTCCATGTTCCTGAATTCTTCATTTTGATTAATCATGATTAACATGATAAGTTGTTATGGTTAACACAATACATTTTTTTCAATCATTTGAAACCCCTTAGTTTTTTGCTTTTTTTTTCTATTTTCACTAGCGCACATTAATAAAGCGCATTCTCATCATAAAATGCGCATAATGGCACTGCATAAAATATTCATGAACCCAGGCTGTAAATGAAAGTTTGCGTATTGATGGATGCAACGGTGCCAAAGACCAGAAGAATGCGGTTGATGCCAGAGGCTTTCTCACTGCGTGGGTTTAATCCAGTGGATCTTCCTGTGTTTAGGGTCGTTTGATCCCGCCTTTGATGGTGCTCTCTATACATCTCTCTCTCATAAAACCCGTAAAAAGGCATCAGAAAACTCCACCATCCGTCCACGCGTTTGACTGCATGCATGTGGAGAAATAAGTTTTTTATGAAACATCTCTGCAGTAAATGGATGGATTTCTCTGGATTATTTGGGCTGATGAACACAGGTTGGGGGGGGCGGCAAAAAATTGTGGATGACGCTTTCCACTTTTTTCACAGTGTTCCACTCCTTTGCTTTGACACTAATTGCTGGGAGACCTGTCAAAAGTTTTCCTTCATGAGCCCTGACAGTGTATTTCAACACCTATCAGAGACCGGCCACATCTAACCTGACAGGTAGACTCTCTGGTCGACATAGTGACTTAAAAAAAAAGGGGGGGAGGGGTAGCCATAATGAAACAGAGTGGTGGAGAGGCATGTTCTCTGATTTTAGTCCTGAGATGGCTTTGACAGCTACATGGAGAGTTATAATAGTAACCAAGACACAGGCTTGATGGTAATGGAACATGTAGGGGCATATTTTTGGGGGGAAAGTGCTGGACAGAAAATATCGTGCTGAAATCTGATTTTATGGTGAAAATAGCCTATTTTAAGGCAGGATTCACAAAAAGCAGGAGCACATATATAAATTTGTCATCACACAGCAAGAAAAATTTGACCATCGAGTAACCTTCGACCAGTCACAGCCGTTTCGACTTGCTAAACGTTACAGGGGTTAATCCAATCCTTACGTTTTAATAGAAACACCAACCTCGGTGTAATCCATGCGCCGTAATGCATACTCATAAACACATGTTACGCATGCACTGGTACTTGCCAGTTTTCTGGGGGAAAAAAAGAGGAATAAATCCAATTTTCAACATGTTTGTCTCTGTCAGTCGGCTGTTTTTGTTAATGCGCCTATGTATGTGTGTACGAGTGAAAGGAATCGGGAAAAAGGCAAATGTGCACAGGGGATACACTGGCATTGAGTCGGAAGATTACGGAACGGGGAACTTGGCTCAGTGGACGTATTGAACCCCTGCCACCAAAAATTCCCCCTCCGCACGGCACAACCCCCCCCCCCCCCCCCCGAAAGCTCAGCACTGATCTTCAGCGTGCATGCATGTCTCACGCTGATTCACACAGGCCACATACCTTCACACAGGCCTGTCAGGGAATAGGAGACAATGAAAGAATCCCCAACCTTACCCCTCCCTCTGTCTGCCACCCCTGCAAGGTGAAAGGCAGACGTGACACGAGCAAACGCCTTCGCAAGTGACGCTGCGGGGCAGCAGGAAGCACAGAAAGACACGCTTTGAGAATTTTGGGGGGGGGTTTGGGTGGGGGGGGAGGAGTTGCTGCAGTTGAATGTCGGGGCACCGACTCATGGGGAAGGTTATCTCTAAGAGACACACTTTGGCAAGAAAAAAAAATCCCCTAAAAAAAGGAAGAATAAACAAAGGATCCAGCTGTTTGGGGAGGAGGGTAGAAGAAGGCAGAAAATGCACCACAGCTTGACACAAGAACAGAGTTAGCATGTGGCATTTTACTCACAATGCGAAGTTAAAAGGAAGTAGCGGTTTAGGCTAATTCTCTGAAAGTTAAATCTTAGTGGTTGCACACTACAGGTAGAATGCATGAAAGACAGGTTCTCTGACTACCTCAGAGCTCTTACCAGTCCATCGATATTATAAATACCCCCTTGTATTATCAGATCTGATTATTTGGACAGTTCAGATAGATGACCTCACATCTATCTGTCCATCTATTTGCCTGTCTGTTGATTCATCTGTCCATATAAAAACTGCTATAGGACGGCAAAGGCCTGAGTCATGCTGGCCCTTGTTGGGCCATTAAGTTGCAAAGTGTCCTCGTTATTGCCATAGGTCATACAACAAAAAGTGCATCCATCCAGTTGAGAGACTGGAAGCAATCAGGAGAGACAGATAAACTTCTGGGCTATGCAGTCCTTTTAAAAAAAGACACCAATGTCGATAAAAAAAAAAAAAATAGCAAAAGGTAGATTGTTGTGGTTGAATGAAACAGGGATGCAGCGGTGTGGAGAGCTCTTTTCTGGTGACAGACAGGGGTTTTCAATGCTAGACGTTCTTAATACGTGAATGTACCCCTCTTTATAATTTACATTACATTGATACATAAAATGGGAGTTTCTTTTTTCAGAAACTTGGTTTTGGGGACGGGTGATGTGAGCCATGTCAGTGTGCCAAAATAAAAGCTCAGGTTTTCTTGGCATGATTATCCTAAAGGGAACAAGGCAGTGAACTGTTCAGGGTTTAAACTGTGTTGCCTGGTAATCCATCCAGAGGCTTCATAAAGACACACCGAAGATTCAGACTTTGGTGAAATGTTTGCTGCTGATTTTATTTCAGCTTTGCCACAAAGAATGGACTGAAACTCATAGTTTCGGCGTCCCGTGGGTCAGTATGTCTCGGTCTTGTGGAGGCAGACAGAGTAACACGGATGGTTCCAGATGGAACAGCTTTCATGACAGAGTCATCTTTAGCGTAACGGAGCAATCTTTAGCATGACAACGACCTGTGTGAGTTCCAACTGTTGATGTCTGGGAAGAAAAACTAGTTGGACGAGCGCTCCCGCAAAGTCAGAGTAGATGCCGCTGTTCTAGACTCAAAACTCTCTCATTCGCTCTCTTTCTAATATACAAATAGATACATGCACAAAAGGGGCAGGGTGATATGGATGTGGTCATTTATTATTGTATACACACACACACACACACACACACTTACAGCGAAACACATAGACACAGAGATATGCATAGCATCACTTTTCTTGACATGGATATTCTTGACATCTTGGTGGATGATAAAGAAGGACCATGAACCTAGCTAGGTTTCCAGTAGGCCTGCAAGCCACACTAATAAAACTCACACAATACACTCCTCAGGTTGTTCAAAACAGATGGACGTCGATGTGAAACGACCCACTCTCTGTAATCCAGCGCTCGCTCCTGTTATAGTAAGACCTGAACACACATTGAGCATCTGCTGTACCATTTGTGGTAAATGTGTCATTACTTCAATCCAGGTCCGCTCTTCTTGGGATATTTGCCACTTCCAGAGGCGTGTGATGAAATGAAAGTTATAAAAGAGGAAGGCAGAAAAAAAAAAAAAAACCTTCTCAGAATTATAGCTCACTCTTCCCCAGGAGAGACTCAATTCTGCACAGTGTGTTGAGAGCAACTGATTATACCTCTGAAGACACTAATTACCTGAGTGTGTGTGTGTGTGTGTGTGTGTGTGTGTGTGTGTGTGTGTGTGTGTGTGTTTGAGTGTATGCGTACGTAAAATTGCAGTCTACACGACTGCTTGAGTGCTCTTTCAAGAAATTCCCATTCCTCAAAAATAGGAAATTATTGGGACGGTGCTGAAGAGAGTATTATTCACAGAGGAGAAATGGCAGGCAGGTGAAAAGACTTTTTTTTTTGTTATGAAAGTGACACTCCTGCAGGGAATAAAATTAGACAGATTACAGTGCTAACAGTGAAGAGCATGAAACTGGAATACGTCACACAGAGAATATATGCTCTTTTAGAGCAACTTGCTTGACAGCTGTCCTCTGTCTCCTTTGTTTATCAATTCCATTAATCTAATGCATATTTAGACTAATGCATAGACTGTAATGACTCCTTGCGCCAACAGAGATGCAAGCTCGATAAATCTAGCGAAGGCTAGCATTTATTTATTTAATTTTTTTTTTTTTTTTACGTGGCTCCATTCCACGAAGGGAACGAAAGTCTCAAAAGCAAACAGAGAATAGCGGCGGCGGGGGGAGAACAACAATGAGAAGATGACGCTAAAAAAGAAATACTCGCGAAATCCAATAACAAGCTAACACTTTGTCAATACTCTCTCATCAAGGACATGGAAATAATGGGATTAGAAGGAAGCAATAAAATATCAACAGCATGCATGCATAATTTGTGCTGATTCTCTCTTGCTGGAGAGACTCTGCGAGGCTGAAGGTGACTTTCTTGCTAGCTCTGAGCGGGATTGGCACGACACCCTTAGCTGGAGGTAGTGTAATTTGTAGCCCTCAGCTGAAGTCTGTGGCTTCCTCGGTTTGATGTTTACTGGCTTGGATTCAAACAGCCAGATTCTCAGAGAAAATAGAGCCTAATATATATATATATATATGTATATACATACACACACACACATATGTTGTATGTCAGATGCTGCACATCTAAGATGACTTCAGCTGCATTGTGTTCATGTTGGGGGATTTGCTTTTTACTTTGGTTGTTCAGTGATGGTGAAAATCATATCACACAGAAAACAAACATCTTTTTGACGTCCATATTTCTGGTAAGAAAAAAAAATAAATAAATAAATAATAATATAATGGGCAATCTTCCAGCGGACCATATGGGATACAGTCTCACCAGGTGCGGCCTAGCCGTCGGCCACTGATTTCCACACGTGCTCATCTCTGGTGATTTGCACTCTGTGTGATTTAGTGAGCTCAATAAGGCCTTGTGTCAAACACATAGTCGCACACATGTAGCAATCCATCACACGTGACCAGAGGCAGAAAATCACGTCGCACTTCATCGCTATGTTTTCTCATTAGACCTTTGGTCAGCAGAACCCCAGCCCACCCCCACCCCCACCCCCACCCCCCCGAGCTTCCTATCTGTCACTGCTGGGTCTTATACCGCTTCCCATCACTTCCCCTAACAGTATCAGTACTGAAGGTGACAGCTGAACAGACAGGTGGAATGGACATGTTATTCCTTAGATGTGTGCGGTCTCATATGTTTAATGAGTGTATTCTATCTCTCCGTTCGCCATGGTCAGAGAGTCACTGACACATTTGTACAAGAGATGAGAACATGTGTAGCTGTGCTGCCTCAGAAACATGACAAAAATAAATGAAAACAAAACAAAACAAAACAAAAAAAGACAGAAAGAGAGAAAGAAAATGAAAAAAAAAAATGAAACAAAAAGAAGTTAAAATTCTTAAGTAACTATACACCACAGTACAGTGTTTACTCTTGGTATGATTTTTAAACTGATTTTCATATTAGGTTGTTTTTCCTATATGTTTTAAGATGGGTATTTCACTGTGGAAAACCGTGTCGTTTAGTGAGACATGTATCCATACAGTAAGCCTGTAACAGTTGTATTGAAATTGAAACCATGTTTCTGGGGGCATGGTTTCATTGCATGTTGTGCATGTAGTGAGCTGTGTTTCATTTTCGTTTCAACATTTAAACCATATGTGGATATTCACGGTATGGTGCAATAACAAGCACTTTAAACAATGAAAATCAAAGATTGAAATTACTAACTTAATTTCAGTTAACAACAAGACTCTAAACAATGTTCATCCGTTTTCTTGTCAGTGCTATATAGTTGATGAGATTTTGTTTGGCATGTAATGCCAGTCTAGGCAGGCAGTTGTGCTGTTTGTCACCCTCATTCATAAATCACCATAATCATTCATGAATCACCATGAGGGGCAGAGTTTCTAAAAACAAATGCCACCAAGTTAGAAACTGAGCCACGATCCAAAAGCCAAAGAACAAACCAAACCAAATCTTACACCCTAACATACAGTCATGTTGAATGAATCCCTAACAGGCTATTGTGTATAGCAGGGGTGGGCAAATCCAGTCCTGGAGGGCCGGTGTCCTGCCGGTTTTTGTTTTCATCTCTTAGCTACCTGTTGATTTTCACTTTGAAAACAGGTGTGCATGCTCTTCAGCCAATCAGAGACTGTATTTAGTTGGTCGACAAGAAAAACAGCAGGACCATGGCCCTCCAGGACCGGATTTGCCCACCCCTGGTGTATAGCTTTAACCGCTCCAAGTATTACAATCTTATAGACAACTATATAAGATTTACTGTTTGTTGTGGATAAAGCAAAGTCTGCTTTAAAAGGCCAGTAATCAAATCATCAACCCAGCAGGAGTCAGTTACTGCTTTACTTGTTCTATTTTTTGTTTCAGTCAGGTGACAGAAATCTTTCACGGTCTACACCAGCACCAACCTTAGTCAATTCTCATCGTGATATCAAAAGCTTCCATAAAATTTTATTATCTGACCTTAACAACTCAATATGTTTTAATGTCCCATCTTTTTTTTCTTCTCTTTTTGATGTACTTCGCTTTCAAATGCAATCTCGACACTCACGACATCTTTGATGATTATGATGCTGACAATTCAGTCATGTCAAAGGTTTTGTTAGAACGTCCTTTGAAGCTAGTCATTTCTTCACTAGCGTATAGATGAATAACTGTCTCCTAGATGAATAACTGTCTCCTAAGAAACCAAAACCAGGTTTTCAGAGAGAGTTTTATAGTTTGGCCCATTCTCTAGCTCTGGAAGTGGCTGTGAATATTCCCTGTATATTTTAATTACTCTAGCGGGGGATGGATTGTGCTCTCTTTGGTCAGGGCTAAGCTTGTAATTAAGTGCACTAATTAACTGCTATAGTGGCAGAATCAGGATTTCCAGTTGCTTTAAGATTGATGGGGGGGTTAAACCTTTGACAGGCTCAGCTGATTGCCACGCGGCAAGCTCACAGGGAGGATACGGGGAGGGGAACTAATCAAGTCCCTCTTAACCTGGTTTACCTCATAAAATAAACCGCCAGATCGGCATCCGATGCTGTGGTTCCGCGACCAAGTTCTGAGACACGCTTGTTAGTCTCTAGCCTGTCAGTCAGTACAGCTGAGTACAGGAATGAAAGAGACCAAGTTAATAACATAAGATAAGACATGATGTATAAACATCGCTACTGACCTCAGATCAGACGGGCATATTATATGTGATTTGACTCTCTCTAACTCATTTCAATTTAGCTTTAAGTTAACTGCTAAATATTAACATCGCTAAAAGCGAAAATGAGGACTCTGAAGAGGGTTTCATGAGGTTAATGTCCCAGCACCTGTTGGGACAGAGGGCTGTGTTAGATAATGTACTCTCAGGAGAAGGAGTGAGCTGGGGCTGCTATCCTTGATGCTGTGGATGGCTGACTTAATAGCACATGAAATATAGAGGAAATGATTGTTAAGAAATTAACACAAAGCCTGAAGGACAAGGCTTCCGGCCAAGTGAAGAGGCATAAATGCACAAGGCAACGAACCTTAAAAAAAAAAAAACCTCACGTCTAACAACTGCCAGGTTTCGGCGTAGCTGCTCTCGGGTAGGGAGTTGCATGTTACGGTGGCCATCAGATCCCTTGTAGTGTAAAAGACCGTAATCACAGTTTTAACTTTTCCTTTCTTGTTAATTGTCAGGACTGCCAGGCTGCATTGCTTTAGTTCAGTGGCTGACGATCTTAACGAAAGACAGCTTAACGTGTTTAGAGTGCGGAGCAGTTCAGCCCAGCTATGCCGAGCCGTTCACGGAGGATTCCCGGGCACAATGACTCAGCATTTTCTGACAGTTCACAGTGACAGAAGAGGACTCCTTGGAAATCTTGTGTCCTAATTATGCTCTTTCGGATATCCGGAGCAAGGCTTCACATTTCAAACTGAAGAGGTGGTTTTTAAAGGTGAAGGAGGTAAAGGTCTTAATGTAAGAAACCATGGAGGATTGCAATACGTGAGGTCTGGTTTTGGGACCAGGCAATGTAATTGCTTTGGTCTGTTCTTGTTCCCTCTGCAAGTTGTGTGTTCTCTGAGCTGTAGTGTTCCTCTGGCTGTGTAAAGACGTCTTCACTCGGACAGTAATACGTACACGCAAACACAGGCACGTTACAGAAAATGTCTGTCTTTCTTCCATATCGACCAAAACATCAGCTTAATGTTCGCTCGTTCTGAGAAATGACACCTTTCTTCTCGCGTCGCGCACCTCTGCCTGACATTTCTTTCATTATTTTATCATCAGAGTAATTTTGCAGTCAGAAATGTGAGGTACTTCTGACTGAAGGCACAGAGAAAAAAAAAAAAAGGAAAAAGTTGCAATTCAAAAAGTGCCACTGGGTGCTCCAAAGCATGAAAATGTGTTTGTGTGCCAACATTTGTTGAAGTTGTCAGGACTGACATTTTAAAACGTCCTGTGAGAAAGAACGAAAATGTGACGGAAAACACTCACTGCAGCAGACGTCGAATCACTCTAGAGCACCCACCTGAGACCAGCCAGGCCACATCCCTTTCTTTCTTTCTTTTTTCTTTCTTTTTTTTTTTTCAAACGCCAACATCCGTGATATTTTTTAATCGTTGTAAGTTATTTTCTTCACAAATGCACTCGCAAAATGCGCGAAAACCCCCCCCCCCCAAAAAACACCTTGGTATTTGTCATGTCATTTGCTCGAAATGTTAGAGGGACTGAACTGAGAAAATTGTTGAAATGTGAAATAAAACGTTTCTGGTAGAATCACCCACAAAATTTTCAGAATGTTCTTTTCAAAAAAAAAAAAAAAAGAGTCTGGCCTCTGCTTCCGACGCAGGAGGTTTGGGTCGTGACTCTTTTAGTTAGTTATGTATGTGTTCTTTAAAGAAGTCTGCAGAGTACAGTAGTCACTGCATATTTTATCTGGAAAATTACTGAATACCTTTGCTCGTTGTATTTTAGGCACTGAAATAAATCGTTTGAAACTAAATTCAGCAGTAACAATTAAAAAAAAAAAGTTTTCCCAAAGCGCAGTTATCCAAGTGGTAAATGGATGATCTCACTCTATTAATGAATTATTTTGCCCCAGAGTGCAGCCACTATCTGTGAACATGGCAAATAGTTCTACAAAAAAAACCCCACTACAGTATAGTGTGTGAGTAAACTTCAGTGTATGACAGTGTTATTACATACTAACGACATGGTCATAAACCATTACGAATCCTAAAATCACACTCACGGCACAGTAGTGCATCTGATTTTTTTTTTTTTTTAATTTTATTTTATGTTTGGAGCATGAATGTGGATTTTTAAAAAAGGACCTAAAGAAAAACCACTGACTGATGGTGGAACTGAAATCCTGTTTTTGTTTTTAGAAGAGCATTTCTCTCCACTTCCACACATCCCGTCCAGCTGCTTTTTTGTGCTCTCCTTGTTTGTCTGTAGTTATGGCTAATTTGAAGCTTCAACCGGTTCAATAATTCCTAATTGGGCCAAATGTCAACAATTTATTAGTGTGGGGGAACAGCTGCTTCAGTTCATTGGAATGGCATCTGGCAAAAATCAGTCTTTAAATTAAGGCCAGTACTTTTAACGCTATGACTGCATCATACTGCATCCCTCCGAAAAGTAATCGCTCAGTTACCAGAGCGACATACGAGGCCTCATTAATAGAGACATTGAATATGTAAGGTTGGTTACTGATCAAAATAAAGATGTAATCATCGCTGTGAGTTTCTGAAATTTTGGTGAATCTCTAAGCGAGAGAACTAGGTTGCCCTGAACTGCTAGTCCAATGTCTTGGGTCTGGAAGTGAGTAATACCATCTTACCTCACGATAACAAACCCTGGGTCTTTAATGGTTGTTTTTGATAATAATCCCTGTCTCACAGCGGTTACTGTAACATCAGTAACCTACACTCTGTACCGGAGTGCAAGGGCACTTAAGGCGATAACATCACCTGATACTCTGGCCATAGATTAGAGTTGACCTCCTCTAATGGGAAGCCATTGGCCAGACAGTGCAGAGGATGGATGGTTAGGGATTCGGAGTAGCTTCCATCAGAACTGTGACAGGTTTTCCACAGAGGACTATTTGGTAGGAGGGAGATATCACGCCCCCTAGAGGGAGGTCTTTGACCTGTCTCCATCTCTCTCTAATGGTTCTTCAACCTACTCTAAGCTCCCAGAGGTGTCTACCTTATTACGGAGCCTATCACTCTGCTGGATTGTTTTTTTTTTTCTTTTTCTTTTTTCTTTTTTCATTCAACCAGACTGTGGATTTATTTTGCAGTCACACCATTCCCCCGCCATGCACGCAGACACCCATCGAGAAAATGACACGCAAGAAACATATGAACACACACAAAAATCACTCAAGTAAGCATGTACTGTATACAGGATAGACACATAGATTTGATGCTCATCCATATATACATACGCACACATGCTCTTTTTATTGTATGCACATGAATACACACGCCCAACCCTCTCTCTCTCTCTCTCTCTCTCTCTCTCACACACACACACACACACACACACACACACACAAACATGCACTCAACCTCGACACACATGCAGGCTCCAGTGTGGCATTCGCATCAGTCATCATCTCCCTCTATGTTAATTTCTTTAGCCTCTGGATGCACGGGTTAGACAACAGCCCCCACTTCCATAACAGTGCAACTCATTGAGGCTGATATTCCTACCAACACCCTTTAAGCTGTCACATCACTTAGTTCATACACCATTTGAATCAAGCTCTTCTTCTTCCTCCAGCCTCTAACTTGAGGCCTCCTCTCGAGCAAAGAAAGCTTGCAGGGAAAGGCCAGATCCGGGCCACGGGGGTGTCTTTCCCACAACGTGCAGATACACAACCATTCAAAAATTTTCCCCATCAGCAAGAGAGTGTACGCTTGAACGTGAAAAAATATGTCTCTGTGATTACACAAATAATCCCTTAATCAGGTTTCATCTCTGTGTGAGGTCTTAGATGATGGTAAATGATGGTGCTTGAGGAATCTTTTGACCAACCGCTGGCTAATTCACCTGTTTTTTTTTTTTTTATTATTGTTGTTTTTATTAAAAGAAACCAGTCTTGTCTGCTTTTTGTAGTGTTTTTGTGGTGTGTGTGTGTGTGCGTGTGTGTGTGAGTGTGTGTGTGTGTCTGTGTGCATCCATGTGCGCGTGTGTGTGTGTGTGTATTTGTGCGTGCGTACCTGTGTGTGTGTGTGTGTGTGTGTGTGTGTGTGCACATGTGTGCATGTATATGTGTGAGTGTGTGTGTGTGTGGGTATGGGTCTATGTGCGTGCATGCATGTATGTATATGTGTGTGTGTGTGTTTGTGTGTGTGTGTACTGGACCCGGTCAGGATATCGTTTAACAGCTTGTCAGGAGACTGGGAGGGTCCCTTAGGCGTGTGGATGACACCGTGTCTCATCCCACAGGCCTCTCACGATTGTTGTGTGACAGGTGCATGACAGGTCCTCAGCTCAGTCAAGCCCAGCGTCCATCTCCCACGGCAACACCAGCTGAATACCCCAATCTATTCCCATCCCTACATCTAAAATACGGAGTCCAGACTGAGGCGTCTCTTTGCAGTATATATCTTTTTTTGGGGGTTTAGTTTGTAGTTAAATCAGTGTTGGACCGAATCAGGGTTTGATAGTGTGAAAACATTTGCTAACTGTTTACAGGCAGAATTTTCCAATGTCTCTTTCATTTTTTCTGAAAGCGTTTACGAGTGAAACCTTATTGGAAGCTCATTTTTCAGCGTCCGCGTCCTCTCCCGCAACTCGTATTGTCTTCTGTAAATCCCGTTTTCATGCCCAGAGATGAGCGTAGAAGTGTGAATGTTGTCATGGAGATTCCGCACGGTCTCTGTGGTAGTGTCACTCTCCGTTCCCCTCACGTATTGGTGCTCACGCGGAATTCCGCAGAGAACGGAAACCTGTCAGGTCACAGAGAACCTCACCCAGTCACGCAAGGTCCGTAACGACACAGTCAACGCAGGTCTGAGTCACCTCAAAGTTTGCCTCAGTCTCTTTAAAAGCCGTCACCGAGTAAATCCAGGCCTGCACGCGCGCCTCTACGGATTCAAGCAAATTGGCCTTTCTTTTTTTTTTTTTTCCCCGTACCCGTGCGCTGCCCGGCTCTATATGTTTTAGCATTAATATTTGCTTTGAAATGAAATGCAGAGCTCAGTGCTTTGAGCCCGGACTCCTCTGGTTTTGGAGCTGGTGGTGAAAGGCGGGTGCCGGAATGCGGAATTGATTTACAAATGACTGACAAGGCCGTTTCCCAAAGGGAATCCATCATACCTCTGCAGGCTCCGGACCTACCATTACAATGCTAATGTCAAGGCTGAGTTCTCTTACAATCTACTGAAATCACTCACTGCCTTTTACTCTGAGTTTTTTTTACATAGGCAGTCAGAGAATAGTTTTCAGAGTATTGGTGGAGGCTTTTTTTTTTTTTGGAATCTTTTTAATCTTGAAGTTTTGTGCTTTTTTTTTCTTTTTTTTTAATAAGGTTTGAATATTGTTTTTCAGATTTTGTGACCTTTCATAGAAGTTGCGTATGTTCCGTAAAAAAAAAAAAAAAAAAATGAAAATCTTTGCTATTTTAATTGGGGTTGGGGTTAACTTTTTTATTTTCTTGGGCTTTTGAGCTGGCTAGTTGTACTGTTGGAAATTACAAAAGGTTATGGAGCCATATAATGTCATTTAATGTGTGGCTTGGTGTGTTTACCTACAGACCAGTAGTTGATTGAACTGTCTCATGTGTGGATTACTTTTTTAATGCACTGTGTATAAGGCAGAGCCCTGTTTGGTGAGCAAGCCCAGTAAGAAAACCAATGATCAGCAGTCACCTTCAAAGAAAAGAGAGAAAGTCAGAGACATTATTCAACCCTCTCCCTCCTCACACTTCTCCCCCTCTCATCTGGCCACGTTTATTGTTTCAGTTTATACAATAGAATTTTTATGAGCCTGCCAGTCTTGTGTTCAGTGACATTAACAGGTTTGTGTGTGCGTGTGCGTGTGCGTGTGCGTGCGTGTGCGTGCGTGTGTGTGTGTTTGTTTATTATTCCCATTGGTGTAAGTCCTACTACTGTTTCGGTTTTGTTTGTTAACTTTTCCTCAACTGTGCAAATGTCTCAGATCAAGGCCAACTTCTCAGCACATGTCATTTCAGTACACACACACACACACACACACACACACACACACACACACACACCATCCTTGAGAGACAGGTAGGGCAAAGATTTACACACACACACACACACACACACACACATATATATATATATATATATATATATATATATATATACATCTCATTCACTTTTTTTTTTTCCACTGAAATGAAATCTTGTCAACTGCTGTGATCAAAAATCCTTGAGCTGAATTCAAGTGAACTTCTCATACAGATTTTAGTTTGACCTAGACCTGTGGGCGTGTGTCAAATCTGTCAAAATGTTTCTCAGGACAATACTTTTTTTTTTCTTTTTCTTTTTTTCTTTTTTTATCTCACACTTTTGCCCCAATCCATTTTACACCGACAGACCCTCCTCAGGGAACGAACAGACAGAAGCTGTTGCGTTAGCCACCTCTAAACAACCAGTATAACATAGCGTGAAAGTGTACGTCTGTGTGCGCTTATAAGCATGTGCTTTTTTTGGTGTGGGTATGTCTGCCCGTGCATGCATGACCGGAGTCAGTATGTCCACATGACTGTGTGTGTGTGTGTGTGTGCACCATATTGGCACGGTTCATACTTTTGGCCGTTCCAATGTGCTCTCCTGAATGTCTCTCTATGTATTTATCCCTGTCGCTTAGAATGAGGAGTCTGGTTGTGTGGTCTGGTCTCAGGCTTAAGCGATTCTCCAATGGGAGCATTGCTTCTGTCCGCATATATCCGTACTCTATATGCACATACAGTGGGCTCCGGCCCATGTTTTGTATGTACGTATGGGTGGATGAGCATATGTATAAATTATATGTATATAATTTATCGTGTTTGCAAAGACTAGTCCATGTGTCTTTATCTGTACATAATTCTGATTATGTATCCAAAATATTCCAAAATCAAACAAACAAACAAAACAAATCAAAAAAAGAGAGAGAGATAAAAGCCAAATCTGAATGGGATCTTGAAATTGGACTAATTCAAATTGAATTGGAGACTTTTAAGAAGCAGAGACGAGAGCAGAGCTCGACGTCTTTTTTGGGAAATGCAGCTGGAACCTTGTTTGATTGACATATTGCTGGAGCCTATTTGAAGACAGACGACTACAATTCTAAAAAAAACTTTAGACTGGGATGTAGCTCCATAGACTCCAAAATGAACCACTGGCTCCCATACAAAACCTCATCAAAAAGAGCGCAGTTTCTCAACGTTCAATCATTACACTAATGACTGTGACAGAAACCTTACCATGAATTTTCATGTCACAACCTAAAGTATAATAAGAAAAAAGCAAATCACTTATGCCATTTAATGTGGCTGTTCATTCCCTTAAAACGAAGGGAGAATGACAATTAACTTCTAATTTACGTATATTTCACTGTATATATGTAAATATATACAAAATAAAGAGACGAATTAAAAAAAACAAAACAAAAAAAACAAAAAAAACAGGTTCAGCTGTCATTTTCTGCTGTATCATTTTTGTTTAGTAAGCCCGATTTCTAACAGAAATCTTTTCGTGTTTCGATCGACAGCTGAGGACACATGTGGTGATACTCTGAGGGGTTCAAGTGGCATCATTTCGAGTCCCAATTTCCCGAATGAATATTACAATAGTGCGGACTGTACGTGGACCATACTTGCTGATCCCGGCGACACCATCTCCGTCATTTTTACAGACTTCCAGACGGAGGAAAAATACGACTACTTGGAGGTGGAGGGGTCCGAGCCGCCGACGATATGGTGAGTGTCCGCAACGCCGAGATTTCCCGCCTGTTGTCTGTCAGTGCCTCCCAGTGCTTTCCCATCGTCTGTTCCAGCGCCGTGTCGGTTCCCCAGAAAAAAAAAAAAAAAAAAAAAGAAGAAGCTAGATGCCACATTTTCAGCTGTACATCTTCAGAAACAAATCTTAGGTTGAGCGCTGTGGAGAGTCGGGTGTAGGTTTCTTTCATTTCATTTTTCAGTCATTTGTGTTGAATATTAAAGCAAACAACCAAGATGTATAGGTTGCACAGTTATTTTTAAACCGCAGTGTAATCTTACCTTTCAGGAATATTTGCTACGTGGTACACGCGTTCGTGTTTGTGTTTGTGTTGTCTCCACATTTCATGGTATCCCGTCCGTATTTACCAGTAAATGGATGTGAGCTTAAATCGTATTGGAAACGTCTAATTTATCATAATGCGCTCATCATAACAATTTTTCATCACAGACGCTTATTGATCAAGTTCAAGTTCAAATTAGTCCATCGATTTCCCTCCCCCCCTCCCTCCTGGGCTTTTAGACCAAGTCGCCAGCTGCAATAGGTGGAGTCTGAGCAATTAATACAGCACTTAGGAGAGGAGTGGTGCATCTGTTCATTTTTTCATATTCTTTGTTATATTTGTTAAGAATGGACAAAAGAAAAAGATCTCTTGCACTGGATCAAACTCAATGAGAAAGCAAAGGCCCTGAGTTATCGATCGCCCTAAATACCCTTCCTCTCCCGTTCCAGGTTATAGATTGAGTCCGGGCCAAATTTTTAATCACGTCTCATTTGGAGGTTATCAGATCAGTCAATGTCGGTTTGGAGTCTGGTACACATTACGTATGTTTGAATGGACAAAGCCCATGTGTGCTAATGTAACTTTTCTATGCAACCTCAAAAGAAATTAAATGACTTTTCCGATTTTGGTGAGCTCTTGGAAACGGGAGATTAGCTACAAGCTTTAGTCCTGTTAAATTGGCTTGTTTACACATCGTTTACAATCATTCATTCAAAACGATCTTTAGTCATTGAGTGTTGGCTGTTGACAGAGGATTTTTGTCAACAGACCCTGTTAACTGAATTGAATATGCATGTGTGCAGATGAAAAGGCCTCTGTCTCTGTGTCCCGTTGCTACGTAAACAAAGCACGGTGAACATCTGGATGTAAAGTGATGAAAGTGGCCAGGGTGTCAGTTTACCATGCCGGCGCTGACAATGCTGGGTTCGCTTAAGAACCACTGATTTTGCTTGAACCTTCTCTCCCCTGTTGTGGACATACATCAGTGTATACCTTGTCCATATTACCATGGTACATGGCAGAGCTGGGCTGATCTTATTGCGGTAAGTGCTATAGCCTGCGTGATCTCTGTCTCTCTTTCTCTCTCCCTCTCTTCTCTGTCTCTAACCATCCACAGACACATCCAGAATATTCAACTCCCAAGCTTTCATCTTTCCCCAATCATAAATGTCAGGGTTCCAGTCTACTTAATGCACTACCCTCTCTCTATCCTGGAATGACTCTCATCAAGTGATGGTACCTCCAATTAGATTACCCCCGAACAGAAAGAGGAGGGCGCCTCGAACGAACATTATGTGTGTCTGTGTGTGTGTGTGTGTGTGTGTGTGTGCGTGTGTGTGTGTGTGTTTGCATGTGTGTATGTGTGTGTGTGAATGTGTATGTGTGTGTGCGTGCATGTGTGTATGTGTGTGTGTGAATGTGTGTGTGTATGTGTGTGTGTGTGCGTGCGTGTGTGTATGTGTGTGTGTGTGTGTGTGTGTGTGTGTGTGTATGTTGTGAGGGGGAGGGGGGTTCAGTCAAGCGCTGTCCTCATGCGCAGAATTGATGTTTTTTAATGAGGAATAAAGTCTCCCTCTGCAGAGCTCACTGATGCGCTTTGACTTGTTTTAGTTATTTACCGGGGCGGCTACTCTTTTTTCGGCTCCAGGTTCATTCCCAAACTCTTTTCCCGAAGGTGTGTGCTTCCTTCATTAGTGTCTCACCATGTAGCTCCATCACTCCTGGCAAATGCCCTTGCTGTTAACAGACCATGGAAATTCTCAGTACTAGAGGGTTTCTCAAGTGTGGGTTTTTCTCATTTCCGCAGTAATATTCAGATTATAGACATTATGCTGATTGCCCATCAGGTAATGTAGGTTTCTTTTTTTTTTTTTGCTTTTTTGGTAAAACTTTCTTCTGTCCTGCGCCCAAGTGTCCAGCATTGTAAAAATGAAACACTTTGCTGTGTTGTGTTTTCTTTGCCCTTAATCACAAACCTATTCAGATACTCATGCTTTATTTTAATGGCCGTATGCATGCACCCGCTAACAGTGTATTAATGCAACCTGAAGCTGAAATAAGGACACGAGACTTGTTTTAATTGCCATTTTAAATTTTTGGGTCCCAGCGAGGCAGACTCAACATAAAAATCAATGCAAATTATGGACTTAAAATATTTATTGTGAAGCCTGTGACTATAAATACGCCTCCTTGGCACAGGCCATCAGTTGTTTGATCATATTCTTTTTTGTACCCTGCCAACTTTCATATATTCTCCCGTATGTTTAAGAGTTATAAATTCAGTAGGTGCCGTCATTTCTATTTTTATTTTTTATTTATTTAACTCAAATTAATTATTCGCGCACAATTCACTGACTCATTGGATGAACGGTGGCATTCTAAGCAAAGTGCAAATTTACTCGAAATTAGGTTAGATTAGATTACACTGAATACCAATAACAGACTGCAAACAAAAGAAAGTTAAGTTTAATGTCATTTTAAATGATGTCGTGAGATTTTGAAGCTTAAAATATGTAACAATGAAGTGTGTGTGTGTTTATATGTGTGTGTGTGAGTGTGTGTGTGTGTCTGTGTGTCTCTGTGTGTGCGTGCACATGTGTGCGATTATGTTAGCTAACTGGTTCATAGCGCTGTGAACGTAAGCTCTCAGAACTGAGGAGTTGTGTGACACTCTAATTGGAATTTAAATCAGAATGTCGCTTCAGGGGTTTTAGTCGACTTCATTTTGAACAACAGCATCACAACTTGCCAAATGAGGATATTGTTTCACCTCATTCATTAGATATATACCTGAGAGCAGGCAAAAAAAAAAGTATCAATTAAAAAAACAAAACAAAACAAAACAAAACAAAATAGAACAACCTTACAGACATATGGAGGCTTAAAGGATCAGTTGCGCTAGTGGAGGCAGGAGAGAAGAGAGGAGCTCCAGGACGTTGTATGTGTGGCATCTGTGCCATCCACAGTCTGACTCTCAGATGAGCAGCCCTCAGGGCCTGTGACGCTTTGAGTGATGGCGTCTGCTCTCTCTCGCAAGCTCTCAGCCAGACCCCCACAATGCCGTCTACATGTGACGCCGCTCAGACAGACTTCACGAGCCGCGCTCGCTCACAAAAGGGGAGAGGGGCGGGGGATCTGGAGGGGGGGGGTTGGCGGTGGCGGTGGCGGTGGCGGTGGCGGCGGCGGCAGATTTGCGATACAGTCATGGTCCTGTCGAAACTGGGCTGCCATGCGGCTGTCCTACCTGTCACCGTCTCGGACAGCCCTGTGATTGGTCCACACCGGGGCCCTCAACAGCCCCCCCCCCCCATGCACAAACGATTAAGAAGTCACTGAATGCGACTGCAGCCCCGATTTGGAGGGTACACTGGGTGGCAGGGATATACATCCTCCTATACGAACCGTCCTGTAAAGTTAGGTTTGTTTGCCTGAGCCTGTTTGCTGTCACCAGAGAAAGGGTGTGAAGTTTGATTACTGATATTCAATGCAGACGAGTTTTGGATAGATACCTTAACAGATGTCCCAAGACAAGTGTGAGCAAAACAGCCCTATAATATCAAAACACTGGTCGCCCTTCACCCACCGCCATGTTCTTTCCAACATATGCTTCCTTATAATTATAACAGTCACACCTGTGGTGTCAGGGGCCAAAGACTTCTATTTTCATGTATTTTCATATATTATCTACTTTCAGACCACAGCAGTTCATGCCATTCAGAGTTTTTGTTTGCTCTCAGTAAAGCGGTTATTGCCTGGCAAACCTGCAAAACAGCATTTTGTTTGACAGTTTGCCTCTAATTGTGGGAAAGGATGCTTAATTACCAGGATGTGAGCAAGTACTGTAGTTATCAACCTTTGGTCTTCGTATATTTCTTTGCCTACCAAACCGTCTTCCTAACTATACATGGGGGCAAGATACAGTGCCCCAAACTAGATACATTTTACCCACCAGTGATACATTTGCTCACGAAACAATTTTACCGCAGTCCCTGTGGATTTAAACTTCTTCATAATTTATAAAAAAAAAAGTGTTTCTACTGAGTATTCTTTTTTTTATTTTTTTGAAGTGCATCCAAATCCTGATTTATAAAGGTCAACAACAATTTTTCTCTTTTTATTTGTGTGCTATCGGTCTGCACCCCGTGGTAATTACCATCGCGTGTTCCTTCACTGTAAACCTTTGACCTTAAAAAGTAGGAGTTTATCTAGATTTCATTTTCTTTGATTTTATCTGTGACGAGGAAAAAGATGAGAAAGAGAGAGATTTCTAGTGGCAGTTGTATCTTATTAAAAGATTTCATTCCTCTTCATATTCGGAGAGGATCTGAATACGATACGGCGTGCGCTCCCTATGCCAAATGTGCTTCCACTTGACTTTGCAGCTCCATCATGATTTTTTCAGCATCATTGGGCTTCAGTGACTTCCTTAATAAAAGAATAACTTAATGACCAGATAAATGATAAGAAGTTGGAGGGTCATGAGTCTTGACCTAGCCACTGATTCTCATGCCGTCTTCTAAATCCTTGCGGTTTTTTTGCTCCTACACTCCTGTGGGCGGGACAGGTGATCCTCTGCAATGTCCTTACGTGCTGAAGTATTTATGCCAATTTAACACAACGGCGCTACGTTCCACGTGTCCCTCAATCCATTTCAAATGGCCTCTTTCTTGGCCCTGTCCTGAAACAGATAATATTCTGTTTCTCTCTTAGACAGCAGTGGCTTCGCTCTCGGTTGCAGAGGTTAGGAACACTTCTTCCTCTGATGCATGACATCTGAAGCCAGCCGGGCCCCACGCTATGAATTATGAAATATCATAGGGCAGGATGACATACTTTGAGGAAAATTTGCATCTTCAGTACACAGGCATCTGACTGACAATGAGACAGAACAGAGAAAGTTACCTCAGCTTACACACCCGACGACACGGGGCCCGGAGTCACACAGTCTCAGACACAGTCTCCGGTGTCACTCGAGATGGAAGGGCTGGGTTTTGAACCGTGATTCTCTGGTTGAGAGTGCACACCTGCACTGAAAAAAACAGGGCGTGCACCAGGCGCGCCGAAGAGAGCTCCTCACGGATTTCCTCGATAAAAACAAAGTCCAAAGACTTAACTTTATCAATAAGACATTGGCCTTAAAAGATCTGGTTGGTTTGACACCATTTTTGTACAAAACCAAACAAAAAGAACCCTAAAAGGAACGTGATATGTGATATGTGATATGTGTAAATCAAGCTTGATATTTAAAAATCTTGCATTTCGTGACACAGAATGATGTAATTTTTTTTGTAGTAAAAAAACACACACACACACACACACACACACACACACACACACACACACAAAAAAGTCAAACGAAAGGGATACTTGCATAGCCCCCTCACAGAGGGGATTACGTGACAGTAAAGCCATGCTAATGGAGTAGAAAGGCTGAGCTGGTTTGCTACCTCGTGGTGATAGTGAAACAGAAAGAGAGTGACAGATGAGTTTGCCAAGCGAGACTAATTTTCAGCACACTTTCACTGAGTTTGCTTCTCAGCTGTCAACAGAAGACCCCCTCCAGCTCCGAGCTCACTCGGATGAACGTCAGGTATGGGCATAATTAAGCGTGGCCTTTGCCTGAAACCTTGTGAACAAGTGAGATAGTCTGGCATCCCAAATCAGGAGTTGGCTACTGCTACCCTCTCCCAGACCTAGTTTATAAGGCTGCATTCAGTGCAGCAAGGATTCTTTAGAAACAAAATGTGGGGTCATTCCTCCGACCGAAATTATTCAGAACTATCCACTTCTCTTCTGTGGGGTTTTTGACAGAAAATGACATATGACATTTTCATGTAAAGTTTTATTTGTTTGTGTGTTTGTTTGTTCTTGTTTGTTTCTATTTGTTTCAATCTTTCTAAAGGTGCCACTTTTGTTGGTAATTTGAGGTAATACAGACAATTTACTGATGTCATTGAGGATGCTGTTAAAGGTTGAACACCATTGAATCCGAGATCAGAGCATTAAGTATTAGAATGCGCCTAGTGACTGTTGCCTAGCAGCAACCATTGTTAAGTGTCAGACTGCTACTGCAAGGGTTATGTTTTCAAGGCTAAAGATTATGTCATCAAATATTTGACTGGAGCATATGTGGCAAAGCTTTTGTTGTTCTGCTGAGGAAACACGTTGCCATGGGCACTAGGCGGGCTTGCCCTTCACTGATCAACAGTGCAAAGTCAATCAGTCAAATTCTGGACTGACTACAAAGTCCTAGGAACTTGACTGCCAGGCTGTGTAACTGTCTGTCACCACAACATCAGAGAAATTTGGTTTTTCACACAGGCATACCACAGGCATAACACATGGAATATGACATTGGTTTGGAGACAGAAAGGACAGGATAATAACGCAGTTTTTCAGATCAGTCTGCTTTTCCTCGAAATGTAGGAGATCAAACTGGCAGCGGATCCGCACTTTTAATTCGAGTTATAAATGTGTTTATTTTATTTCAAACATGCTCCGTTAAAAAAAAAAAAAAAAAAAAAAACAACCAAGCAAACAAAAGACAGGGATTCTCTTCTCGTGACTTTATTCTCCACGTTTCCTTTGATGAAAAGAAAAAAAAAAATAGTCAAGTGAGTTGGCCATCTATTTAATGTTATGCATTCCACGTTCCAATCAATTTTGCTGGCACACTCCTCGACATGCACTTCTGGGAAATCTACTGCAACAAGATGGAACCAGCATCTAGAGCAGGAAGTGCCTTCACTATGACCTTGGGTAGTCTAGAAACAAAAGTTAACACACCTAGACGTGCACGCAGACACATCTCTCTCTCATACACACACACACACACACACACACACACACACACACACAGAGACAGACACAGATGCATGCTATGTGTTTTTTCACACGCATAGATATGTACATGTATATTGACTTGCTTTGAAGAATAGTGTAATCCATGCCTCATTAGACATATGCACATAGTCATGCCCCTGCGCACCCTCTCTCTCTCTCTCTCTCTCTCTCTCTCTCTCTCTCTCTCTTTCACACACACACACACACGCTCGCGCGCGCGCACACACACACACACACGCACACATGTTCACAATCCCACCCACAACACATTTCAACACACACTATCATAATCTCTCTTCCAATACACACACACACACACACACACACACACGCACACACACACACCTTGCAAATAAAAAATTCCAACATGTAGGAGAGGAAACCCATTAAAGTCGTCCCTATCTGAGAGCGCATGTGATGTGGAAGGAGAGCGTGGCTCAGAGACTTGTGAAATTCAATCGGCAGGGATAGCCAGAGTCTGGGCTGCATTTATCAGTAGCTCTGCAGGCCAACGGGCAGCTCGGGCAGAGGCAGCGCTAAAGTGGAGGTGGCAGGCGACCAGGGGGCTGTCAGCTTTGCCAGCAGGGAGATAAGGAGCCCGGATGGATGGTCGGCTCTTTGGCAGAAGCATGCGTGTCCTTCAGAGAGGGGTCCCCAGAGCAAAGCAATCTCTCCTTCAACCTCAACCCCCCCCCCCCCCAACCCATCCCCCCCTCCCCATCGCCCCCACACGCTGACAGCCGCAGTCAGGTGGGAATCTGTGCTAATCCTCGAACAACCCGAGGCCATACCGCGTTCCCACCTCCTCCGTGGAGTTTACTCCCCATCCCGCAGGGCTTAGCGGGCCCCAGGCCAACGAGAGGTGTTGCGTGCAATCACGGAGGAATATGGTGCGTTACGGCTTTGCGCCACTTACACGCTAGCCTCACATGAGCCAATTGGCATGCTCCGTAAGGTTCTAGAATGTTCTCTGTGATCTTTCTGATGCTACCTGAGAACCGTGACCGTGTGTATTCAGTCATACCAGCGTAGGCACTGTGATGTAATGTCTGCATTGAGGCAAAAGCCTTTCCCTAAAACCTCAGTCAAAAGCTTGGTTGATTTTAGACAAACAGGCAGAATAGTAAGTGTTCTAATGGATATTTCAGTCCCCTTCGTATCGAGGTGGACAGGTTTCATACGACGCCTGTTATGGCCTCAAACACTGCATTTCGTGATTTTTTCTTTTTTCTTTTTTTTTTTTTGCAGAACCACAGGTAAAGTCACAGAATCAATCTTTTGAGAGAAAATATGTTTTCATGTGGAATTCAGTATCTTACATGTGTCATCATGTAGGATTCAAAAGGAGTTAAAACACATTCAGCTGACAATTAGTGCAGCTTTCTTCTTTGCAGCTTGCTGGCCGCTCCTTAGATAATGAGACTTTGGATGATATGATTGTACTATGTGATGAATACGTAATGAAAGAGTTGTGCTTGGGAACGCTGGCAAAGTGAGACAGGGATGGGCCCACAGCTGTGTTCCTCTTCACCCAAACAGTGTCTGGAGTGTGTCTAGATATTCCGCCTCTGGCAACAGACACTAGAGTATTCCGCTTATTAATAAGATACACTGGACTGAAAGTTTTGTTTATTTATTTGAGTGGGTGTCAGAGAAGGGGGAGAGAGGGAGAGAGGGAGAGAAGGAAAATCTAGAGAAAACCATGGATAAAATGGGACCAACTCATGTGTGACCCACCTGTTTCACTGAAGCTTGGAACTTATTTACATGATGAGCAGTAGTTCAGTTCCTCGCTCAAGAGCTAACACATTCACCATTTTGTGGATATAAGCCCAAAAGTGTACACAATATCTATAATCCTCCCTCCACTTTCTTTCTCTCTCTCTCTCTCTCTCTCTCTCTCTCTCTCTCTCTCCCTTTCTCTCCCTCTCTCTCTTTCTCTCTTTCTCTCCCTCTCTCTCTCTCTCTCTCTCTCTCTTTCTCTCCCTTTCTCTCTCTCTCGCTGAAATAGTCTGAACTGTGGAATAGTGTCTTGTTTTCTGCAGGCAAGTGCCTCCTGCTGAAAATCATAATATCAAGACTTTGCCTCTTCTTCTCTCTGATTATTTCTGTGCCCACAAGCATCAGGTGCACTCTGGAAAGCACTGCAAAAGCTGGCACTCAATTCCATCCCTGTTCTGCCTGCGCGTTTGCCCGTTCAAGACCATAACACGGTGGGGGTGGGGATGGGGGGGGGGGGGCTTTGAAGAGCTGAATATGAGAAAATCCCCATGAGGGAGAAGTGTGGGGGAATGGGGGGGGGGGGGGGGGGGGGGGGGGGGGGGTCAGAGGGGATTTAAAACCCTGGCGCTTCTCAGTCATGCCTTTCATTATGAAAACGGAGATGAGTGTTGCCTACTTATTAGCACCAGGGCTGTGGTGATAGAACTGAATGTAAGGAAACAAAGTCAGATTAAAGGCATACATGCCAGTCTACACTGCCTGGCCAAAAAAACCCCCAAAAACTCGCATACTCTAATATTTCGTTGGACCGCCTTTAGCTGTGATTACGGTGCGCATTTGCTGTTGTATTGTTTCAACAACCTTATGCAATGTCACAACATTTATTTCCATCCGAAGTTGCATTAATTTTTGGCCAACATCTTGTTGATGACGGGAGAGTCGAACCACTCCGTAAAGTCCCAAAGACTGTCAGTGGGGTTAAGGTCAGGGCTCTGTGGTGACCAATTCATGTGTGAAAATGATTCCTCATGCTCCCTGAACCATTCTTTCACATTCTGAGCCCGATGAATCTTGGCATCGTTGTCCTGGAATATGCCCGCGCCGTCAGGGAAGAAAAAAACCATTGATGGGATTACCTGGTCATTCAGTACATTCATGTACTCTGCTGACTTCATTTTATTGCCACATAACGTTGCTGAGCCCAGACCTGACCACCTGAAGCAACCCCAGATCATAACACTGCCTCCAGAGGCTCCAAATCCAAATGGCGACCTTTTTTTTCTGTATATTTTAAAGACGAGGGTCTATGCACCTGTGTATTTGTTTCAAAACTTATATATATATACACTATAAATATACTATCATTTCTGTAAGGGATATTTATTGTTACATTGTGATCCCATAGTGTAATGCGATAATCCACCAGGATTTACAGAACTTTGAAATGCAAGTTAGTGTGATTTCTCGAGTTGAACTTTTACAGTGGTTACAATGTCCTATATTTTTTTGACGTGTGCACTGGAATTCAGGCCACTTAAAGAAAGTATGGTCCACAAGGATTAATATTTAAAAAACGTATAAATAGCAGCAGGGTTACATATTAGACACTTTTTTTTTTTAAATCTCGCTGACATGCTGACGTATATCATCACCTCGGCAACACAGAAAAGGAAAAGAGATGTATTTCTGCACTTGTTGTAATTGAATAAGTTGTGTACAAAGAGAATTATGCAGTGTTGTCCCTCTGGGGACGTGGGCGTTTTCTCTAGAGCCTGTGTGTGTGTGTGTTTGTGTGTGTGGTCACGTTGCGTGTGAGCTTGTATCCTGCAGTGGTATGGTTCCAGTGATGGATGGCAGGTTTGGGACAGTCCCAGTAGAGACTTAGATTAAACTAAGCTTGTCTTACCTCTGCAGTGTTGGAGGGGTGATTGTAATAGCCTTTGTTTTGGTAGGTTTCATTTTGGCTAGATTTTGTCGTGTCTGGTAGAGAAAAAAGCCTGTTTGCACAAAGACTTTTCATTGTTGACAATGGGCACAGGTCTAGGGAGAGAACTAATCTATTGGGGATTGCTGAAATGGAAATCCAATGGCATTTCCCTCTCCTTTCATGCAGCTGAAAAACTCATTAGTACAGAGAATTTCTCTCCCTACTTGTTTTATTTCCCCATCTTTAATGTTCCTTTTGAATCCATGAGGTCATGTGATTGCATGTTTATGAAAAAAAAAAAGTTTATTATTTAGCACTGGGCTTGCACATACCATGTTTCTTTGAACATCCTTTTTTTGATGTACGAAGCCTTGGAGTCTCCACATCTTAATTCTCTGTGATATGAATGCACTGGCAGGAGATCAGCATACACCACTGGCTGCTTTCTTGTGTTCCGGCTAATTAACATAATGAATAATGTCGAGATGGCCCAATTAAGAATTCATTTTTGCCTCAATTAAATCACTTACATGAACAAAGTGTTTTTCCAAGTCATAGAATGAAGGATCACTGGAAGCATGGGATGGGGGGGGGGGGTTCTCCAGTGATATTAATATGATATTAATGCAATGTGAGCACCATGAGACCTGTGAAACAGAAAGAAAGAAAGAAAGAAAGAAAGAAAGAAAGGAAGAAGAGGAACTGGGACAAAACCTGTGTTTGTTGTGGTTGAAGAATTGGGTCTGTTCCATTATTGTTGTCAGTGGTCTCTGATCTTGCTCTGATCTTGGTCACTAATCTTAACTGACTAGGCACCTGAGACGATGATGGAGGTCTTTATGTAAGAGATTCTTTTAGTGGTTCTTTGATATTGCCTCAACAATTTTTGTCATCTTGTTCAAATTTTAGAAAAGTGCAAAATACAAGTGATTATAGGGAAACAAGGATAAAGTGCAGTCATTCAAATATTTCAGACTTTCATCCATGTCCGTACCACACACCTCATGGGAATTAGATAGAGAGATACATATATACATACATGCATACATACAGACATACACACAAACATACATTCATATATGTATAAACTTTGTTTAACTTTGTTCTTTGAAAGTAGTCATGGAGGGTATTGTAAAAACAACCAGGCTGTGGCAATGCATGTATGGAGAATAACGGCATAAATATTGTGATACTGAAATAAGAGTGGTCAGCTGGGTTGGTACAACACAGACAGTGCCCAGTAAAGCTGTGTATCACAGTTAATGCTGATAACACTATGCTATAACACTACTATAACCTCACTGATATATTCACTGACCTGTTTGTTCCTCAACTTTTGTATTGAGCTCTTAGCCATTTTTTTTCAGACAAAAATATGTCATACACCATTAGTGTGTGCTATGTTCTCTGAACTTATATGTGGTCTATTACAACCAGCCTCTTCAACACATGCCCACAGAAAACACAGAGGTTTGTACTTTAGGAATTATCAAGAGACTTATGCACATATGGTGGAAATTCAGCACAGTATCAGTTCACGGTTTGCAAAAAAAAAAAAAAAAAACACATCTCTCACTCGATGTCAGTGGAGAGAGAGAGAGAGAGAGAAGAGAGAGAGAGAAAGAGAGAGAGAGAGAGAGAGAGAGAGAAAGAGAGAGAGAGAAAGAGAGAGAGAGAGAGAGAGAGAGAGAGAGAGAGAGTGAGTACGAGGCTTGATAATCCTCTCTGTGCTGGCTTCTGAACAGCAGACAATCCAAGGCTCAAGGCCAAGAGGAAATCTCCCGAGGCTTAGTAATTCATGTCACGTTGGCAGAGGAAGACTTGAAAGGGAAACGTAACCTCAAGCAAAACGTAGGTGGTCGGAGAACGTACGGAGAAGAAACTCTAGGCACAAATTAGTCGGGTTCTCTCTCCGCCAGCGTCCCTCAACTTTTGGAGTGACTGGCCACTTCCCAGACAGGTGGCGACGGCAGGGGAGGTGGCGGCGCCGACGGGACGCGGGATGTAGAACGCGCGATAGACCAGACCGGGGAGAAATGTTACAAATGAGGCACCGTTGGCACAGGCGGCTCACATCTCTTAAATCTGGAGCCCAGCAAGCCGAGGAACAAAAGCTCGACGGCTCCCGCTCGTCAATCGAACAAACAGGGCCCGACAGCTGAATTAAGATATGTTTGGTAGGGCTGTATGGTGATCGATTATCGTGGAAGGTTGTTGTCTCCAAAATCTCGGTCTGAAATGGCGGTTTAGAAAAAAAAAGAAAAGAAAAAAAAGGGGGGGGAGACAGTGAGGAACACCGGGCTCTAAATCACATGCCAGGGCCCGTCAAACGCGGTAATTCAGGGCCCCATCTGGGTCCCTGCCTAAAAACAGAGATTATTTAGTGAGATAGATGGTACACTTGATAGTCTACCATTGTCACATCACTCCACATAGCATCAGTATCATATACATCAGTCTGCAGAAATACTGCATTTTCCACTGTAAAGCATATGTGGACAATGGATCTTGTTTAGCAACAAATTGCAACAACTGCTGACACAGTTTTACAGAACTCAGAATGACCATTTATGATGTCGGAGCAGGTGCTTGCCATCTGATTTTAAATCAGATAGTACCTCTCGGCATCCGTGTTTATGATTAAATATCAGTCAAAGTTTGTTTAACCAAACTTACAAACTTGTCCTCTGCCTACACAGTGCTGAATCATGCGTGCCTTGTTGTGAACAGTATTTATTTAGTATTGTGAAGAGTATCAGAGCAACCCTCAGATTCTCTCAGTAGAAGGTAGCAACCATCCTTCTTGGATTTGCTGGTTAAAGTGTCTATGTAGAACAAAGACAAAATTAGCGTTAATTTCAAACTAAGATATAAACTGACAGTGTGGTCAGCCTTGCCTGTGATGTCGACGTCTTCTTTGCTTATTGTTAATCAAATTCAGATGATTTTTTTTTTTTTTTTTTTTCATTTAGATGAAGCAAACACTTGCCTGCTTTGCTAGGGTTACAATCAGAAAGTGTCAAGCTTGTTTAATATGTGTCTAGTAAGTGTATGTTTCTCCCTGCTTGGATTTAAGGGGGGCAGAGAAGGGTCTATTGGCTGGAGTGCTCCACAGCGTTTTCTCTACGGCATGCCCTGAGTGACGGGTCAGTACAGCAGGATCAACGGAGTGAAGAAAATTGATCCGCCTGTTGAAGATTTTGTAAACCTGTTTACAATCCTCTCAGCAGTCGACACTGAAGTCCTGGCACAGGAGCCATAAAAAGGGCAACACGGCGGCTAGGGCAGTGAATGGAGCAGCCTGGGTGATAAAAGTTGAATACCCTGTGCTAGCGAGGGGCTTTTTAAGATTCTAGACAGGTTTTTTTTTTTTTTTTTTTTCTGTTGGATGCTACAGATACAGAATATATGAGTAGTCATGCAGAACATGGCCCACTCTGTAGAACCAACCCAAAGGAAAAAAAAAAAAAAAAAAAAACTAACATGATAAGTGCTACAGGCATGACCACCGCATGTTTAAACCTCAACGTGTTACAGAATTCAACTGGGATGTTCTGTCATTTCCCCGTGGGTTTGGCCTTCTTGTCGGTTTACGTTTGATACAGAGGTGCTGGGGGCAGAATTGTTTGATCTTGTTTTTACTCTGAACTCCGCGTAAGGATTGAAAATTATGCTTGAGGCCCCATAGAAAAGTACGTGGTAAATTCAGCAGTGTTAAGTTTACTCCTACAGAGTTAACCTGGATGCAGTTTAACATTTTTAAGTGTAAAAATGGATCGATTCTAGAATATTCTGCTTTTACTTTGTTTATTCATAGGACCCAGTTTGGTATTCTTGGATGCAGCAAGAGGTGCTTTTTCACTTACACAATCAGATTTAAGTTCATTAAGCAGCAGGGCTATTAAGTTAAACCCTGCGGCCTGTTCTCTACTGGAGTCATCTTTCCAATCATTGCTGGGCTATCTTGGAGGTTTTATGAAACTGTTGATGACCTTACACCAAAAGTCAATTCTCTTTGTGCTGGCGGAGCAATTAAGATCTCCAAAATGGGCCTATAACTCCAGTCAAATACAAAATAGAGGTTCTTAGTGTCAGTACATTACTGGCATTCTGTTGAGCACTGAAATTTGATTGACCTCCGCTGATGTTTATTAAGATAAACTTTGAAGTTCACCTTAATGGCCAATCATTTAGCTAAAACATGGTTCTCTACTTACCCCAAGCGAGAGGACATTTCTTCGTGCACTTGTGAGCTTTTAAAAGTGGAACTGTTATATAAATTTTAAGAGAGATTATATAATTTTTTTTTTAAAATACATTTCATATATCTGATAATTATTTTAGACAGATTCAGGGCTTTAAAAACATCAACACTGTCTTAACACATCAGAACAAATTAACAGACTTGACCATTCATAGTGTTGTAGCATGACTTTCATCTAGAACTTTCTTTCATTATGCCCTAGAAAGGGATGCTAAGTGGTAACCTGATGTGTAGAAGATATGCCAAAAGGCCAAGACGGACTCAACAAGGCTAATCTGCCCATCCTAATGCAAAACAGCATCTATGTTCAGTATTACACCTGTAGAATCCCAATAGCGCAGCAAAAAAATAAAAAAAATCCCCTAAAACCTGACACAAAGACCAAACAAAGCATTATTTTGGCAGTTGAGATTAGTGTTTCACGCTCATTAAGATTTTCACTGGCTGTATTCTGAGGAACAGGCCTGTGGCTTAGGATGTTTTTTTTTTGTGTGTGTGTTTTTTTTTAATGAAGTTGATCTGTCTGAGAGAGGAAACTTGGTACTACAGGCAAGCCGTGTCAGTAGCTCCGTACGTCAGTGGAGAAGGGGACGGCTGTTTAACTCGAGGGTAGGCGACAGTCTAGTGTCATTGAGCACATCCATTCTAACATCATTTGGCCGTGCTGTTTGAGGATCAGGGGTTTTGATATCATGGCAGTGTCTGAGCTATTATGTAAGTTCACTGCCTTTTGAAGTTGAAGTTTTTTGTTTGTTTATTTTATGTGTGATATATTAAATATTTCAAGAAAGAACAGTCATGTTTTGTTCATGTGATTTGTGAAATCTCAGTGAAGTGGCAACATTCTTTACCTTTCGTCTGCCTTTCAATCCTTTCATCTCTTTCCTCTCTCCCTCCATTCCCTTCAACACCAGATTGGAAACTGTTCAATGGCAGAAAACAAAATGGCTGGCAAGCAGGTCCGTTAAATGTCCCAGGCTGAAATGTTATCAGGTGTCAGTTT
The DNA here is from genome assembly GCF_902362185.1 of Chanos chanos. Taxonomy (NCBI): domain Eukaryota; kingdom Metazoa; phylum Chordata; class Actinopteri; order Gonorynchiformes; family Chanidae; genus Chanos; species Chanos chanos. The sequence goes on along the minus strand of NC_044506.1, from coordinate 18,312,606 downwards.
GATCCAGATGTTGTGTGTATATGCGTTTTTTTTATCACACAGCGCTGCAAACTGTGGGTTTCATTTAATGTACGAAGGTCTGTCCGTACTCGCCTAGAATATTAATGCAAAAGCAAAAGAGGGAGAATTTACAAGGTCTCGACATTACGAAGACGCGTGGAAGGGGTTGCACTTTCTAAGAGAGCCACTAATCAGGCACGGTGATTTTTCCATAAACAAATGAGCATTGGTGGGCATTGCGTCCGCTGCCTCTGCAGTGGCGAGCTGGCTTGTGTTTATTATTCATAGGACTATAATACATAATCATACATTCTGTCATGCTGCACAATCTGCAAGGCCCTTTGGCCCGCCATCCGCGGGGAAATATGAGGGGCTCCATCTGAAGGAGCCAGAAGAGAAAGCCAGCCGTGTAATCCATTACATACTGCAATTCTGAAGGGGATTAGCGGTCTCAATGAGCACAAATGGATGGTGGTTAAGGCTGGGTTTATTACCATGGGGCACTGAGAGCAAATCCACCTGCTCAGAAAAATATAATAACACTCCACAATGCCAAACCCCTCCAGGTCCACAATCAAGTCCAGTTTTCAGGTGTTGATTGATTGTTTGATTGATTGATTGATTGATTTATAATACATTGGATCAGGTGCAGAAATCGATGTGTATAGTTGGTTAGGATTATTCTTTATCCACCTTTTCTCTCACAGTACAAACATTCAGAAAATATTTTGGCTGAGAATCATCAAGTTATCTTTTAATTTTGTGCGTGGTTGGGGGGGGGGGGGGGGGGGGGGGGGTTGCAAAATGTGAACAAAATAACATTTTTGTTAACACATTAACCGCTGCCTATATGTGAGAAGCAACCATGATATACCTGAGCCCTCAACCAACTGAAAAGAGTAACATTTTCCAAGTTGCGTGTTACTCTTTTTCCCTGTACCTGCTCATACGATTTTTGGAGATGGAGAAAGCCAGGGTGAGGCTTCAGCCCACGCTAACAGCTCCAAGTACAGTACATGATCTGGTACGGTGGGAGTCCCTGGGCCTAATTATTTTTTAGCGTGGTAGTGTTACAGCCTTGGAATACAAGGCCCTTTTCAGCAACCGAGTCCCTTCAGTGGTGTTAGCATTGTTTTGTCAAGATGTTCCTGTATTACGGAATAATGACACCCCCATAACGCACTGCTAATGAGTTCAAGTGTGTGTGGTTTTATGGACACCAGAAGTTGAGTGGGAAATCAAAGGCCTCCCAAGACCTCCCCAACCACCAGATTAGAACATCACAGAACTTCTATAGAAGGTTCTGGAATGTGGAGCGTGTGGTACGATTTTCACCTCTTTCATCTCTCAAAGAACTGAAGACTCTCCTCGCAAAAAAAAAAAAGATTGGTGATAAAAGAAGTTATATTTTTACTAAAGGCACTTCAAAAAAGTCTGCCCAGGTTCACCTGACTCCATACTCAAATATCTTTCGGTGTTTCCATTGTTTTCTCCGCCCTCTCCTTAATTACGACGCCATAGGCGATCAAAATATAAACAGATTCATTGTACCGTCTCACCAGTATCAACGACTGAGTTATTGTTTTCGTATGGGAGATGAAGCAGCATTGAGTCAATGCAAAAGTGGTCAAAGCAGTCAGTGTCCTCGGTAAAAACATGCTTTATTGAAATGGCCACTGGATAGGTGTTGGATAACAACATGGCAGTGAAATATGGGGCCAAGTAAAAGCATTGGGAAGTTGTTAGCCGGTTCTTTAGGTCCATTTATCCTGTTCTGTCCCATGCCGCCCTCTTCTACCAACATTTGATCTCAAAATGGAATGTCTGGTCCACAGCCAAAGTTGGTACTTGAGTATAAATGACATGTTGGACAGGCTAAACATGCTAGGGGACAGCGTGCTCCGTTTGATTGCAGTGCTGTGCCATGTCTGCGGACCCGAGGCCAGCAGAGTCTCTTTGAGTTCTCGATCGATCGGTGCTATTCGCCGGCGTGCTCCTGTCTGACTCCTTAGAAACAAATGAACGAATAACGCTCCAAATGATGCTCCGAAAATTCAAACTGATGTTAACGATATAATGCAGGGTTGATTTTAATCATTCTGTCACTCTTTTACACCAATTATGAACTAACAGCGACTCGCCCTGGAAACCCGAGCAATTTCCTGTCAGAAAAGGAAATGACTTTTTGGACAGATGAGACATCGTGTGTGTGGGTTTGTTTTTTTTTTTGTTTTGTTTTGTTTTGTTTTGTTTTTTTTTTTTACTTAATGCAATGTCTGTAGCTTATTTTATACTCATTTCCACTGTAGCTTTTTTTTCCCCTCTCTCTTCAGTTTTGGTTATTGTGACCCTGCACAAAAGCGACTTGCTGTTTGGACAGCGTCTCATCACCCCCTTCACCCCTCCCCTGCCGCGGGGAGACAGATGAAATATGGCTCCCAGAATGCAGCAGGGCAGAGAGGCCTTGACTTGTTGTAGCAGAGTGTGAGGAGGCAGTGCATCAGAAAGGAGTGGAGAGAGAGAGAGAGAGAGGGAGAGAGAGAGAGAAGAGGAAGAAAGGGGCTCTGCCACAGAAGGAGTGCCCATGGAGAACACTGATTACTTACTTTCAAAACATCAGTTTGATGGAGAGAGGCGCGCGGGTTCCCAGCGGCCGCCCATCCGTCTCTGGTGCCTGGGAAGGTGATTGATGAGGCCAGTGTCGGCATGAGCACCGTGCTGTGAGCTGATGCCTGAGCCCTGCCTCTCTCCATAGGGGTACAGGTATACAGGAGGTTGATTAAGTTTCTCACCAGATGAATTTTCGTGTGTGTGTGTGTGTGTGTGTGTGTGTGTGTGTGTGTGTGTGTGTGACTCAGGTGTATAGGTTGGTGATCTCTGTGTGTCTGTCAGCATTTGTAAATATAAGTGTTGTACAGGTATGTTTGTAGGAGTGGTTCTGAGCACCTGTTTGTGTGTGTGTGTGTGTGTGTGTGTGTGTGTGTGTGTTTGTATGGGAGTCAGATGTACAGGTGTGTGATCTCTGTGTGTCTGTCAGCATTTGTAAACATAAGTGTTGTACAGGTATGTTTGTAGGAGCGGTTCTGAGCACCTGTGTGTGTGTGTGTGTGTGTGTGTACACGCACGTATCTGTGGGTATATTTATTTGGGAGATTTGAGACCCTCTTCTTTTCCTATTGCTCTTGTATGCGTCTTTGTCTTTCTGTCGGAGTGCCAGATCTCATGAACCCCGCATACCTAACTTAATTAGAGACCAAGCAATTAAAGCAGATTACCTGATTAAGGAACACACAAATGGATGTCATTTGCTGATAATCAATTTCTCCTTATTTCACATGCAGTTGCTGGAGAGTATTGATCACAAGAACTTGATGGTACTCAGACGGCAAATGTTTTAAAAGCTCGCCTGCTGCTAGATGTCCATTAGACTCAATTACGTCAGCCCCCATTGGTCTGAAAATTCAGCTCTTTGGCAAACTGAGAAAGCCTAGCTTTCTACCTATGTTCTTTTCTTTGTGTTGATTAGTGTGAAAAGGAAAAACAGGCTATGTGGTCCCTATAGCACATTTGTACGTGAGTTTTTTATACATATATTGTGCCTCAGATGGAACATGACCTGAATGCAACATTAATATTGTTTGTTAGGTATTTTCTGAGGGGTCAAGAGGCGCTTGGAAAGAAACTGAAGATTTATCTCAGTCAACACCACTGTTGGTTACTCCTGCACGTTGCTCATTTATGTTTTTGATATGAAACATGCAGCCATGTGTCTTTTATTAAGAGCAAGACCCTTCTTCAGGTGGGGCTCTCTCCTGTGTTTACTTTCTAGAGAAAGCAAGCATGTTCAATTTAAATATTAGAATTGCACGGAAGACGCTCGGATGCCTTGGTGACAAATTGGTGACGCCACTGCCATGTTGTTGTCCGCTGTTATCCTCGTCGCTGCCACAATCAATTCTCTCTGAGTTATTTCTGAAACCTTGAGGGGCTCTCAGAATTCAGGAAGACAGGAAAATCATTTTAAGTGCCTCACTTGAATAAAGGCTTCTTCCCCCCCCTTTCTCTCTCTCTCTCTCTCTCACTCTCCCTCTTTCTTCCTCAGCCTCTCATTCTTCCTCTCTCATCCCCTTCTCCATCCCTCTCTCTCTCTCTCTCTCTCTCTCTCTCTCTCTCAGCCTCTCCTCTCTTTATTCTTGCTGATGTTTGCGTCATTTACATTGCAGTAAATGGCAGGGAATGGTGGAAAAGGCCAAGCTCACAAGAGTGGCATGTGTGATCAATTACCCCCTCCAGGCTCCCCTGGGGCTCCAGGCTCCCTGTACCGCCTGATGCCTCACAATCAGCATGTCACATTTTTCCATAGCGGATAAAGTCGGAGAAGTGTGTGTGTCTGTGTGGGAGGGGGGGGGGGGGGGGGCAGAGACATTACGTTTGGAAGATGCTGTAGTGACACACAGGAATGATGTTAGGGGACGGTGACCGGTGTGTTATGGCAGGATACAGTGCTTGTGAATGAGACGCATTCTCAGTGAGGGAGACTTAACAGACAGCCAGCTTCAGGTGGAGGGAAATCTTTCTGCATGAGCTAAAGCCACGACGTGATTTGACATTGTACTTTCCATGCGTGTAAAATGGCTACACTTGTCTTTTCTCTCTTCTTGTATGCGGGGGGGGGGGGAAACTCAGAGAAACTACCTTTTTTTGTGTGAACCTACATATTTTTAAAGGTTGTGCAGGACAGAGGATGAGGCTTCAGGTTTATGGATTATACATGTCGTGCGAGTGTAAACTTTGCTGTCGTTCCTGGATGTCTTCGTAATGCCTTAATGACTTCTGATTTCTCTCTTTGTCTTCTTCATCCTAGCCTGGGAGCCCTTGACCACAGAAACCACAGAATGAGACAAGCTTGTTAAATTAGATTTATGGTTTATTTTTTTATTTATTTTTCACTTTTGCTGCTGCCTTCAGTGATTTATTTTGGATTGGGAGAGAGACAGGACTGTGAGAGAGACAGGACTGTGAGAGAGACAGGACTGTGAGTGAGGGAAAGGAGGTGGTGGGTCACACTGGTTATACTCCTTATCTCGTGAAAAATTAGCCATGGCAACTTACAACTCATTTATTTCAACAGCTTGAATAATAACAATAACCACAATATTGACAACAACAACAACAACATTACTAATACTAATACTAATACTAACACTAATACGTTGCTAATAATAATAATAATAATAATAATAATAATAGTGATAATAGTGATGAGAGGAATAAGAATAAGACCAATAACAATAAAAGCCCTTCTCAGTTTACTGACAGACATCCTTGTTTAAACTGTTAAAGCTTGCTAATGACAGATGGCTTGGGTTGCAAGGACATGCAAAATTGATGAATCTGATACCAATTTTTTTTCCTTCCCTAGTAGGCACAAATACCGGTTTGTCTCCGATTATTCATTTAATTATGTATTTATCCCTGTTTACCTACTTTTTTTTTCCTTTATGAGACCAGACTCTTGCACACTGTTACCACAGTTTGTGGTGCTGTTACAGATTTATATTTACATAAACACTTCAGTGTTCGCTCTACAAGGGTAGTTATTATGCAAATATACGAGAATCAGATGCACTTGACTGAGACTGGAGACCAGCAGTGCTGCAAGGTGACTCCCTAATGCCTCATATTGACTGGATACATTCAACTCTCCATGTCTGGTCTGGAAGTTCACTTCTTTAAATCCAGTGTGCCATTCTGCTTAACCACATTTTCAAGTGTTCCCAATGCAGTTGTTGTTGTTGTTGTTGTTGTTGTTGTTGTTGTTTTACTTCGTCCTCCTTTCTCCTGAAGCACGCGCCATTGTCAGACGCATAAAGACTTTCCCTTGCCACGACAAGTGCAGTTACACCAGATGACAACACTCATAGTAAGATCAAAAAGAAAAGAAAAAAAAAAAAGGCTAAGACAAGATGTGAGACGAGACGTCAGGGAAGATCGGTTAGGAGGTTCCAGGTGGATAATTGCATGTGACTGGTCTCCTGAGGTTGACCCTCTCTAATGGTGTCCACCCTCAGAGGATAGAAGTATGGACCTCGCGTTGATTTGCCCCCCGAGCTTGGTGAGGTGATGGACGAGGACACTGGACATCAGCGCGATGTGTACTTGTAGTGCAGGGAGGTTGGGGTGCGGGTGAGGGGGGCTGTATTGGAGGGGGTGGGCAAGAGGGGAGGCGGGTTGTCGGTTGTCTGCATCCGCCACGATAACGGTAATGATATGGCACTGCTCCAGCTCCCTGAAGGCCATTAAAGGGTGATACATGTGACTGTGTCCTTTAATGACACATCCCGTCAGTCATCAATAAACCCAGGCAGCGCATGTAGGCTGAAGGGGCAGGTGCGAGAGAGAAAGAGAGAGAGAGAGAGAGAGAGAGAGAGAGAGAGAGCAGTTTGACCTCTGTGCATGTCTCATCTGTGCTCCATTGCCCTGAACAAATCACCTACAAACTTCACAAATGCTCATCTTCCCAGAACTTTCTCTGAACTTGGCTGACCGCAGGTTGAAGCCCCCACTGCGGCCACAGTAGCACACAGATGCTGCCACCATAGATAGAAGACCATAATGTTCAGAGGGTGTGTCAAACAAAGACAATGTTACCACGGATAACTAATCGGTCTCGAACAACTGATTCGAACGTACAGTTTATTACGTCCCTCCCCCGAACGCTCTCTGTAATTATCCCCCGCCCCCCCAAAAAAAGAAAAATATACTGACAGGTGCACACAGACAGCAGAGAAATGGCATCTGAAATCAGCTTCAAGTGTTTTTTTTTTTTCCCAGTTTAAGCAGTTTAAGAACTTTAACTTTTCTAAAAAAAAAAAAAAAATCTATCTCTAAAATGTCCTTTTTTTTGTGTGTTGTCTCATAAATGTTAAATTACGGCATCGCCTTTGTTGCAGCAGTGTCTCAGGGTGCCTGTTCTGTCCAGTACACACACACACACTCTCTCACACACACACACACACACACACAAAGAACACGACTATTGTCGGAGACGAGAACTAAGAGTTAAGGTCTTCTGTGTTTGTTTCTGCTGATGGGTTGCAGGCTGTAACAAGTCTAAAGATTTCTCTCCTCCTTGTTTTCTACAGGTTATCGGGAATGAACGTCCCTGCCCCTATTGTCAGCAACAAGAACTGGCTGAGACTACACTTTGTAACCGACAGCAACCATCGATACCGAGGCTTTAACGCTCATTATCAAGGTAGGCCACCGCTTCAATCACTCTAACAATCCGAGAGAAGGCCTCCAACGGCCAATAAGCTAACCTTCATTGTACCAGTCAGATCAGATAGTGGAAAATGTATTACTTCAGTCTTTCAGTGTTCATTAAAAAAAAAGCAAAAAAAAAAAAAAAACAACAACAGAGAGAAGTGAGCTGAAATCCATTTGTAATTTGACTCAGCTGAATCTCAGGGACATTGTCCTCCTTTCAGTGACATAAAGCAGTTTACGCTACAGCTTTGGTATTTTCAATGTTTTCAGAAATGCTAGGATTGGTCTTTGATTTTAGATAGATTGGCTATAAGGTTGAACAAGTTGTACTTTGACAAGTTTCATATTATTCCAACTTTTCTTAATGCACCTAATTAAAGCGGGTAGAGCATTTCTCTGTTTTGGTTAAATCAAGCCGTTCCAAAGTATTTGATTGTTTTATGTGGGGAAACTCTTTTTTTGTTGCAAAAAAGCTTGCATGTGTTTTTTGTTTGGTTTTTTAATTTATTTATTTTCGGTTGATCTTCTTCTGACTAACTCATATTTCAACAACGGATCACTTTTTGCTCCTTGGTTTTTAATTTCGTTTTGGTACTAGCTGTCTCTCTGTATCTTTCTGTTTGAAAATCTAACGAGCAAAACTCTATGCTTTAACAGATCATTCAGAGACATTACTCACTTACGTGCCTTGCTGTGTATCGTGTTTGTGGAGTTGTTCTAACACACATTTACCATAAACCCTGTCTCAGGTCTGCCCTCACACTGAGTAGAGGAGCTATTCTGTGGAGATCTTAATGTGAAATGTCAAAGGTTGTTTGCCTACCCTTACATGTCCATATTTAGGTTTTACCTATGGAATATACATACATATATATTTGGTCCGAAGTTCAACACATAGTATATCAGTGCATGTCTGCTCAGTGATACCCATGGAAAGAGGGAGGGAAAAACTTGACCTATTGTGAAATATATAAGGATTTCCTATCATTTGTCTGTAGCAGACCAAACGTTAGCTTCGTTATTTACGTTTGTAGCATGTGGGGTTTTTTTTTTTCTTTTTTTTTTTTTAGCTTGTGTAAGACCTTCAAAATGTTCAATTATTGTAATGTTATCTGAAATTATCTGTAATATAAAATCAAGCCATATTTTGGGGTTTTGGATATACAAATAGTGTCGCTGAGGATTGTAGAAAATCCTGCAATTAACATTTTCTGAAAGAAATGAGCAATTACAGTTCGCTCAACTAATTACTTTAACAAACAGTGGATGAGAGAGATCAGCTGATATGAGAGAGAGAGGGGGGGGGGGGCGTCTGGAAGAAATAGGCTTTGTCAAACATTTTATTTTTCGTTCAGAAAATATGGCTGTGGTTTGGACTTATTGGGCGAACAGTCTAACACAGCAATTGAGACAAAGTGATGTGCTTAGACCTCAAGACGTTTTACATTCATAATGGAAACAAACTCTTGTAGGAGGTCAATTCAGCATCTACTGCCAAACATTCAGTTATGGCTGCCCACCTCACACAGGACAAACTTTCTGTAGACCTATGTAACACTTAGTATTTTATTTAGTATTTGGAGAGAAACTGTAAAAGTCTCTCTCTCTCTCTCTCTCTCTCTCTCTGTCTGTCTCCTTCTCGGTCTGAAACACATGGGCTTGGTTACTGAAAATCAGACAATAAGACTTCTGGCTTGTCCAGTGTGCTCAGGGTTTCTCCTCATCTTATCACTGTGCACCATCCCTGTGATAAAAACGAGGTTCTTGACTTCGTTCTGTGGAGAGGCAGGTTACACGCCACCTGGTGAGCGTCACACACACACACACACACACACACACACACACCGGTTTAAAAACAGCAGCTGTATATTGCCTCAAGACTCTGACCGGCAAAAACTCATTTGACTCCCCCGACATGTCTCAAAAAAAAGAAAAGAAAATGCTTTGGGGCTGGGGGGTGGGGGGGTGGGACGTAACCCTGATCCGAGCCCACTCCTTTTGACATTTACCAGCTGTTGCATCTCTTTTAAGATGGCCATCTGAAAAAAACAAAAACAAAAATCCTCTTCGTTTTGGGAAATTAAACTGACATTGGCAATGCTGCCTGGCCACAGCCCTCACAGACAGGCTTCATCAATACCATATGTCGAGACAAAAAAAGGACTCAGTGTGATTTTAACTTAATCAGAGTTTCAACTGAAGATTTTGCACCCAGACAGCAAGCATCACAACAATCCCAGGGTCTGGCCACGGAGACCCGTGAGCTAAAAAACAGACCTCCATCCTTCAAAATATACTTGTCTGTGATAACAGTTTTATTTTGGAGAGGATTCAAAACTCGAACTCTCAGATCTGTGAGATATTGAATAGATGGTTATCACTCTAGCCTTTGATTTCAGACGGAACAAATCTCATTCTTCTTTATGTGTTCTGGCAGTCTCTTTGTTGGTTTTGTTGACTAATCAGTTAGTTTGATCAGTCATTGTCGAAACAGCCTCTCAGGTGCTTTCAAAAGAGTGTAGATTCACTTGAGAAATTGAGTGTTCAATGGGCTCCACCCTTTCGTGACAATGAAAAGAAGATAAAGCCCAAAGAAGAGGGAAACACTTGGTATGTTTACATGCAGAGATTTTCATCCATTCGAATCAATTCGTTCTAACTGAGGATTGTGAACCAACTGTTTATATGTAGCTGACCCTAAGCTCGGCAATCGATTTGAAGTGTTATATGTATAATACATGTAATCTAAAGAAAAACCTTTGCACATCCGAGGAGTAGCTTATAGTGCCAGTGGTACCGTAAGAATGAAAAGCCAGTGCTTCATCTCTAACTTTATAAAGTAGAATGGTGGCTGGATTGGAAACACAGTGACACAGAGTTTTCAGAAACTTCCATCTGTTCTTGATTTGGTCCACAGATCAGCTGAATCCACCTTCTTCCAACACTTGATTGAAAAGATATTTCTTTTGAACGTTTCTCTCACCCAACTGCTCAACTACTTTCATTTGCTTCAAAGTTTTCGGCATAAAATTCGTTTAAAGGACCAGTTTTTCGAAACAGCCATTTTTGTTCAGCCTGCTGCATGAACCAAAAGAACATGCGCTGAAGGTTTGTAATGGTTCCAGTGGTTAAAGTAGTCAGATTCAAGTGCTAACGGGGTTGTTATTGGCTAATATACTTCTACATAGTTCTGTATAATTTGGTGGAATACTAAAAACTGGATTATTACACACTGCCTCTCGGTCGAATAGAAACTGCATACGGAATGAGATCAGTCAGATTAATATCAGTATGTTGTTTTTTTTTATATTCAGATTGAGCAGTTAGTTGAATAATTAACAGATTATCAGACTGCACATAAACATAGCCATTGTCACACTGTACTAATGTATAGGTACATAACTCTCAACTTTGAGAATCACTACTGTTTACAAGTTGTGAACTAACACGCTTCATTCTAATACTCTTAGTATTCAGAGAGTCAGCAGGGGCATGATGAGTTGAATTGTGTCCTTTTGCAGCATTGCAGCAAAAGCTTAGCCTGTATTCACTCTGGCTTTTATAGAGAGAGGGTTTGTGAACTTACATTGAATCTTCTCATTTCTTGCGTATGTCACATCTGACCTTTAAGAAACGATTTTTTTTGTTGTTGTTTTGTTTTGTTTTGCTTTGTTTTGATTTTCAATATATTTTCGTTTTCCTCTGGCCTGGAATGTAACTTTCTTTACATTGGTAGGGAACTTAAATTGAAACTTCAGATCGGCCCAAGCCAAAAAAAATAAAAATAAAAAAGCCTCTCTAAAGCATTTACAGTTTGCATGGCAATTACTTAAAAGTAATCTAAGTTTACAAATCAATATCCCACAAACCTCAACAACCAATCTGAGACACAAGCATCTAAATCGACAAGAAGTCATCGAAAGCAGAGCAAAGAGGTTAGGACAGAACTCAAGGGCGTCTATAAGATTTTACAACTTTAGCAGGACTTGTGAATTTGCTAATAATGTCCAGGCATCACATTCAATCCAATTCCTTCTCTGACATTTCTTTTTTTCCTCTTAGAAAAAAAAAAAAAAAAAAAGCCCACGGAGTAAAAAGAAAGTTCTGGTGTATCACCAGAGGACATTTTCTGTTAAAAAAAAAAGGATTTGCACCCCGCAGTGTCTGCCACATTCAAAGTCGCTTCTCCTTGATGGTCACTTCCGTTCCGACCACATTAGACTGCGAAGGACCATCGGAGCACGTTTCTCACACAGAGGTTGTCGTTGCCCCATAGGGAATAATTAATTTAGCTTGACTGCGTAATGTTTCTGTCAAACCGAATTTCCGAGGCGCTTTACTTAAGTCATAATGCCATTAGCGCTAATGCACATTCAGCGGCTTCCAGTCTCACTATGTTTTCACAGGCTTCTAGAATTTTCCGAGCTGTCATCGCCGCGTCAGTCTGAAAGACTGACATGGGCCCTATCCACATTTGTGCTTATGCCAGAGAAAGAGCAGGAAAAAAAATAAGAGCAACAACAACAAAAAAGTAGTAGCTCTCAAAAAAAAAAATAGAAAATGTACAAGTAAGATTTGCTGAATTTGCACCCCAAAAGGAGAAAATTGACCTCTCAAATTTACAAGTATAAAAAATAGCACAGTGCTCCATAAGTAGTTGGCAGCCTTTTCCAGAGGTTACAATTCTCTCACTGAATTAGGGGGAGTTTGAATGATTAATGACACCAGCTATACGCTGACACTATTTTGATATCATCTATATGAGGTAAGGATGCTAGATAGCTTTGATGTTAGACAGCTGTCGTGCTGGCTTCAAGAGCTCTAATCAAAATGTGAACTTTACTGGACACATGATGATGTGAACACTCTTAAAGTGTGTTTATGGAACATTTTATCAGTTTAAAAGCACCGTTACAGGCCCAAAGACTAAATCTGCATTATGTTAACCAGAGGTCAACCCATTGACCAAACATATACATTCTCACCAGAGGTCAAAAAGGCATTAAACAATGTTTGTTGAAATGAAATACACACACACACACACACACACACACACACAGCTCAGCTAATAGTATCTAATAAACAAAACCCAGTTTACAAAGAAAACCACAGAACTACAGAAGTGGGTAGAAGCTGACCAGAACAGACCAGTTAATCCCAAACTGCCACCTGCTTTCAGAAGAAAGATTGTACCTGGCTCCTGAGGCCAGTAAAAGAAAAGATGAATCTTCCAGGCAACTGCTGACCTAGTCGGATTTTACCCAAGCTAAAAAACATGTTCTCAAGAGAAGAACAGAACACCGCAAATCCTCTGTAAAGTAGCAACCACGATATGCTTCTCAAAGAAAAATGAAAATAATGACACACAACTGTCAAATAATGCAAAACAAAAAGAGGAAAAAGCAGAACTGCACAAGGTGACTGTTAGGTAGTCCATAAAGGTGGAACACATTTTATATGTATAAATGGTTCCCCAGTGCCTTTCATCCAATTACGATGTCAGCAATCATGGAAATAGCCAGCAAAACTGCACCTGCAGAATTCAGCAAAACACACACATCAGAACGACGAAGAATGACAAAAAACCAAAACAAAAAAACAACAACAAAAAAAACATATTCGGCACAGAGAGCAACATGCACAGGCGCACAGCAAGCACCTTGTGCATGGCCTAACTGACAGTATTATCTGAATTCTATATTATATCCATTATCGTACTGTAAATATTGGTCATTTTAGATGGACATGTATTTCCTTCAGTGAGTAGGTGATTGAAACAAAGAAACAAAAAGAAACAAAAAAAAAACAACAAAAAAAATTAATCAACCACTTTGTATTGTGAGCAAGACTCTCAAGACTTTCAGCTGCTCCAGTTTGATTACAAAAAACAATTACCCTATAAAATCAACCATTTTGCATTCAATCCCTCTGACATGTCACTCTGCTCTGTTTCATATTAAGGAGCCATACAGGTTGTAATTAGTACAAAGAGGCTCTCTTAACCGAATGGCTCCTTTAGCATAGAAAGCAGAGTGAAAGCCAAACTGGGAAAAATAACAAAAGCTCTTAGATTGATCAAAAGTTTAATTTCTTTTCTTTTTTGTAGTGAATAAATGAGAGATCTTGGGCTGGACTCAAATTGCCTGCCATGGTACTCTCTATTTAATCAAAACTGTAGCTCAGTAATAAGAGTGGCATACAATAATAGGATTACAATAACAAAGGCAAAATGAAGTAATAGTCAAAATTCAAGGCTTACTCATGCTGGGATTGAGTATTGGTTGAGAGCATGGTAATTACTTTATGATTTAATTGAGAACTGCCATTGCTGTTTGCAGTGGTATCTCAGAGGAATAGGTTTGAACAGAGCCCTATAATAACGTAGTATAATGAAGATGATCTTTTTTCATTAAAATCTATTTGGGTTTTTATCAACTTAGATGTTGTCTGAGGAACAATAGTTCAGTATTAAATACAATAATATATCAGCTTGTATTATGCTTATTGCATCTTTGAAGGCAGGTATAATCTACCCTGGGTGACTAAGATCAATGGATAAACATGCTTACAACTACCATGGCAGCTTCAGCAGTGCACTTTCCCATTCACAATCATTATGTACGCATACACACACACACACACACACACACACGCACACGCACACGCACACGCACACGCACACACACACACACCAGTAAGGACATCTTCCACAAGAAAATTTGTTGTCTAGCGAGGCATTTCTACCAACACTCAAAATACATGGTTTTGGGTGAATCTCAGAAGCGTCTCCCAAAGTATATTAGTCTTTAAAGGCTAAACGCACCCTTGAGAGATGTAGCTGAAGCTGTAATGGTTCTCAACGATGCCATTAGCTTTAGAATGCCACACTTCATCTGAATTCGGTAGATTTATTTAGGAGCTCAGTCAGAATTCTCTCTCCCTCAAGCAAGCCTTTCATTCTGAGTAACGTACAACGTTAGCATGGCGCACCAGCACTCCTAAAGAGCCACCATCTTCAAAATATAAAATCAAACTATGGGTCTTGATATAAAAAGGAAAATGGTCGAGTGCATGTCGTGCCAACGTACGCGTGTAGTTAATACTCGACTTTAAAATTATTGCATCACTTTTTTCAGTAACGTTACAAATCCACACTGAAGCGACAAGAGCTTTTACACAGTTATTTTAATTACTATGTGATTACATATACATAACAGGTATAAATGGTGAATAAGCACATGATGAATCTACCCATACCGGACGTCGTGAAAGCTGTCCACTATTTTTGGTTCACTTGGACATTATTAAGGGCAACGGTTCAGGACCTCCACTCCCCCCCCCCCCCCCCGAAGGCATGAAGGTTATTCTAAGGGTGTGTGAGGGGGGGGGCATCGCTTTTCTGTGATAATGGATAATGGACGAACATCTACATCCATGCTCCATCCTGAGCTGTGAATAATCTGAGGCACAGGACAAGAAGACTGTTATAGTAATCTGTCCTCAACACGATGGACTTGGGGATAAGATGCGGGGGAGTGGATGGCTCCAGACAGATAAGAAGAGAATACAGCAGACGTGGCTAAGATCGCACTAGATTCCTTATCAAATGCCAATGGAAGTGAATAAGAAGAGAGTAAGAAGAGAAGTTCAGAAACTCAGATTTTTGAGCAGTGTATGATTTGTGCTTTGGGGCGATGAAAAAGTAACCCTTTTAATAAAATGTGGGCTGCAGCGACTTGATTATAGGGTGTGGTTTATTTGTGGATTCCAAGTCCTTAAGCTCAAGTTCAATCAACCTAATAAACAACCTCCTGCTTCATCAAGAGGTCCGTGACGTCTCCGTTCCATGACAAATGTATACAGAAATTATGTTTGTTGGACAATTCAGAGAAAAATAATTAGGTGAAACATGACCCTCTGATGGCCATATGTGGAAACTTGGCGTTGGACACAAAACCTTTACACTACAACGTTAATGTAATTGATGTCAGCGGCTCATCATTTTTCCCTGGTTCCATACATTGTGCCAATTTTTAAAGTGCTGATAAAGACCATACCATCATCTGAAAGAGTGGGAGTTTTAATCAGTGTGTGTCACTGTTTTAATGTGCTGTCAACAACCTTAACACTCAGTGAGGACCTGATGGATGTCTTTGGACATTCAGGGCTTGACAGTTTCATTAAACAGGTGATTGGAAAGCAGCAAAGGTCTAAAGTTAACAAAACTAGTTAACTGATGAAGCAATGAGATGGGGGGAAAAAAAATATTTTGGACGGTTTCCTTTAAGTAATTACAGCCAATATCAAAACAAATTTGGAAAGTTCAGGCCTGAAGACCATTGCTCCCCAAAAGCAGAAGAACTTGCCATATATTATGAATGACATAAATTATGAGTAACAGTAGTAGTAGCTGAAAAAGTTGTAGTAGATGTAGTAGTGGTTAAATCATGATCTTTTATCTCTATTTCCATTCTGACACTTGCTACATAAAAGTAATTCTTACCACACATTGCAGTTATCTGTTTTTGAATAGTGCATTATCATATTTTTGGACTTTGGGGCTGAACACCAACACAGCTGTTTTTAAGGTCGCATAGAAGATAATTGTGTGAAATCAGCCTGGGGATGTTGTGTGGCAACATAAATGAGATGATGTAACCAGAACGATGGTAATTTGCACATTATATTGTCACACACTGTAAGGGCCAATTGTTTTGAGAAGAAAGTCTTCTCCATAACCTTGCCCTTCAGCCCAACTTAAAACTATTAGCTCAACAGTCACAGAATCCAAACTGCTCACTGAGAGTTTTCCCGCCTTAGGCAGATGGGATGGAATACCAAGGAAAAGGCCTTCCTGTTTATTTCACACAATACAAACACTCAGTACAACTGGCTTCCTTTCAAAAAAGTTTTAACCCACCCCCCACACCCACCCCCCACCAAGTTGCTTTACCACTAGTTGCAAAAGTTTGCAACTATTCTCAAAAAGTAGCAAAAGTTTGAAACTATTCTCAAGAAGAGGGGGGGAAAAAAACGGTTGAAAACGGAAATGTAAATTTTAAGATTTACTTGATATTCAAATCTTTAATACATTCCATGCTCCGGGAGATTATGTATGCAGTTGAGCTAGACAATAATTCCGTGTATGCAGTAAAAATATATGGATCATTCCTACCCCCTGAAGACCACAGTTGATGAACATTTCTCCATTTGCTGAGCTATGAATATTTCAACTATTCACATAATATGCTACAAAAAGTACTGATTTTTTTCTCTCTCTCTTTTTTTTTTGTACTATCTGATGAAGAAAGGAGTTGTCATGACAACCAGTGTGTGACAGATGAATAGTGCCTGGATTTGAGCCCTGAGGCCTTTACACCAGCATGGCATACCACACAGTTTACATTATTTGTATTAAACCAGTGATTGACACTTAAAGCAAAGGATATTCTTAGATTTCATGATTTGACAGGATTCATCTTTGACACTCGTCTTTGATAGCTCAGATTTGTTTCAATCAACATGCCATTTTTGCCCACAGTGAAATCCTGATTCATTCACGCTGTCTTGTTATAATCACTTATGAAATACTTCAAATTGAAATCGAAGAGGTCTGTCGGCCAAAGAGAGAGGCACTTTTTTAGGCCTTTAACTCACCCCTGTGGAAAATACATCTCCTAGAACCATAAGACATGTGGCCAATTTGTCAGATATAAGCACCAAGCAATAAAACCGACAAATACCGGCTTCACTTTATACTCTCAACATTGCTTAATGTCTCCCCTAAGTTTTGTACAGAGGGGAAAAACTAGCTGACATTGTAAAGTTAGCGACTGCAAGGACACAGGCTAATGTTGTGGACTGTTGTTGGATTGCTAAATGCTAGCTATGTTCACAAAAAGGCTATTTAAAGTATGTTACCAATACCAAATTACTATTCTGAATGAGGTTAACAGTGTTAGCCTGTAAATATATAAGTGCAGTAATCAAGTAGGTGCAATATGTATTATATACTTAGACAGTTGCTGTTTTCCCCTGAAAATGGTCTTCATCTGAGTTGTTACCATATGCTACAGGGACCATGTCAACAGTGATTACACTTTTGTGTTCATTAATGTGAGAGAGTTGACAGATCCAACTATTTTTTGTTTGTTTGTGTGAACCAGTAGCCAATAAAAAGTCAAACATATATAAAAAAAAAAAAAAATACAAGTCGACCTAAGATTCTAAGCATGTTCTAGAAAAATCCCCCGAAGGCTTTGCATGCTGTGTATATAGAGTGTGTACAGGAAGGTGATGCCTGAAGCACTTTGTTTTCTCAGTTTTCTCTCAGTCAAGATTTAATCCCACAGCTGCAGAATAATGACAAGATTTCAGAAACAGGGGTCACCCCGGGGTCACGCTGACATCATCGGCCTGGATCCGATCTGCATTTAATAGACTCGCTCAGCCTCATCCTGTTCCACTCCCTAAACCAGTTTATCATCCATGTACATATATATATATATATATATGGTTTTTTAATTTATTAAAAAAAATAAATTTGATTTATTAAGTTGTGCTTAGCTTAAGGACTCCTAATGAATGTGGTCTTATGAAGCATCAGGAGCTGTGTAGGAAAAGCTGTTTATCAACTGTGCTTATGGGTGCCATAAACATACAGCTGATCATATTTGACAAGAATCTCTGCTAGACGTGGGGACAGATATCTGTCGGGTCAGTGAGGACAGGGTAGACGTCACTATCAACTCATATTTTATAAGTCATTTTTAGTGCATTTCCATGCACAGTCGTGGGCTTAATGTCATCAAGTTAAGTATGCTTCTTCTATATTGTGTGAATCAGAAAAGAGAAAAATTATGAGTCATTTTGTGGGTCTGTAGCACATAGTTTGAATGTGAAAACACGTACGGGGTCATTCAGTTGCCTACAGAACAACATCCGAGGTACGAATAGTGCATTACTACCACTTTTTCTCCTGTCCAAACAAAAAGACATATTGACATAATGCACTGTCTGGCTGCTTTTCTTCTCAACCAGACTCACCTTATGGTCAATGGAGAGGAATTCATTGTTCATAGAGCTTTCCCATATTACTCATAATATCCTGGAGCATTATCAAAATCATTAGTCAATGACTTTACTGTTCAGCAGAAGTGCAACAGTTACATGCTTTCTCCACCCATCTATTTAATTATTCATGACATGCAAATGAGCATGTGCTGCAACCTGGTCCCCAGTGGGGGGAAAAAAAAACACTTCTCTCAAACTAACAGGGAATATCGAGTACTTTGTTTGGTCCATTGTTGAATATAATCCATTGAATACGTTGAATGAGAACGATGCTTGATTCAGCTGAATTAATAACAAGCTTCGTTAATGCTATGTGTATGCATTCAGAGTCGTGTGTTGTGCCAAGCCTGTGAGAATGTAAAGGTGGGCAAACATTCTTTTTCATTCCTACTCATCTCCAGTACATGCAACCGGATACACTTCTCCTCAGCCTTCAAATGTACTCCATCCAAAAGTCCCAGTCAAATCTATCCACTCTTCCTGTCCTATCTAAGACTTGAAATAAACCAAAGAAATAAAAAGAGAAAACAGTTGTGAAGTTGAAGTTGAGTTTCAGAAGACCTGTGTAGAAATGAGTATGTTTTAATGTATCGACTTGTGCTCTTGTGTGGGGTCTACAGAGGGTATC
Source organism: Chanos chanos (assembly GCF_902362185.1). Taxonomy (NCBI): domain Eukaryota; kingdom Metazoa; phylum Chordata; class Actinopteri; order Gonorynchiformes; family Chanidae; genus Chanos; species Chanos chanos. The sequence goes on along the minus strand of NC_044506.1, from coordinate 18,293,636 downwards.
CTCTAGAGGAAGAGCACCGCTGTAGTCTCACACAAGGCCTCTGACATCCCTCTGTTCTCTCATGTCTAACCTCTTTTTTCCACACTCCAGTTTCAGGGACGTACATGACAGAAATTTCGGTCCTCGAGCAATACTAAGCACTTATTGTACCCACATAAAGCGACTATTTATTCGTGAACATTCTACATGGAATTTACTTAAGTTTACCGTGGTGTCATGAATAGTCAAGCTTTTTTAAAAGTCGATAATGAGCCCTTTTGTTTTCTTAAGGAAACTGTCACGTAATGCTAATGAAGCCATCATACAGCGCTAACCTCTGTCCCTCAAACTTGAGTGTTCTCTATTCTCCATCGTCCGTCATTTCACTCTGTCTTCTACTGATGTTAGGGTTTATTTTCAGATGATTGTCAGCCACAAGACTTTGATGACAACAAATGCTTCTTTCTTGTTTTGTGCACTTTTTCTTTCTTCCTTTTTTTTAACATCTCAGTATTTTTGTTTTTTTGTTTTTCCTTTTTATTCGCTAACATGCTTTTTCTATTTTAAAAGGAGATAGAAGGGCAATATGGAAAAGAAAGCATTTTTGCAATGTTTTCCGACACTTTTGAATTATTATTATTATTAATATAATCATCATTATTATTATTACCAACAGGACTTCTGTTTGAGTGAGATGATTGGTTTATAATGCCGAGCAGATAACCATATTTGGCTAATAAGCACTGAAAATCTCATCTTTCAGAATAATTGTGCTCCAGCGTGTGCGCATTAGCTCTGTAATATCAGCATGACAGATTAGCCTACCCCCCCCCCCCCCCCCACACACACACACACACACACATGCACACACACGCCCAGACACACACACACGCGCGCGCACACAGAAAAGTATGTGACAGATGCCTCTGGCCTGAAAGAAACTCTTTTTTTTCTCTCCAGAAACATCAAGCAAAGATTGATCGATATTGGCTAGGAGTAGCCATACGACTTCCCTTTTTCCGATCATTTCAAAATTGACAAATGAACAGAAGTCCTGCATTTGCTCTTTATTTGGAATATGAATATATTTCTTTCTTTCTTTCTTTCTTTTTTTTTTTTTACTTCTTTATCCACATTCCAGCTTGCCGATTCCTCAGCACACGCTTCTCATTTTGTTTGCGGAAACATTTTGAGATTGATTAACGTTGCTGTGATTTTCGCTCTTTCCTCATGTGCTTGACTATATTTTGTTTTTGTTTTTTAATTTACGTATTGATTTATTTTAATGCTGACTGTTGATTTTGAACCTGTTTCACCTGATTTCATGTTATTGTTTTTCCCCCTTGACTATAGTGAAAAGATCCGTAGATTTTAAATCTAGAGGAGTAAAATTATTCCCAGGCAAAGACAACAGCAACAAGTTTTCTATCTGTGAGTGTACTCTTTTGTTCCTATTTTATGGTAAATCTGTGATGTATGTTTTATTATTATTATTATTAATATTTTTTATTTTTATTTTTAAAATCATGTGTTTGTGTTGTCTGTGTGTTGTCATGTTTTTCTTTTTTTTTTCCTTTCTTTTCTCTTTAACCAGTTTTATTTTTTCTTTGCTTTGATTGGACATTGTATCCTGTCCGTCTTGCCTGCATGACTAGTTTCTCTTGCCATCCCCAAACCAGTGGCTGATATCCATATAAATAGTGATACACAGAGAACTGGGCCTGCAATGTGAAGTCCTAAATCCCTAAACTCAGGCTATCCATCATATATAGGTATATAGGTACAAAGATATAACAGATATACTCTTCTACAGTATATAGTGATAAATGGAAGGGGGGTACTTGGAAACATCTTTTCTCACTTGTTGTATAATTTCCCACTTTTAACAAATTATTCACACTTTATCAGTAGTTTCTGTAAGGAACAAAAAAACCCATAACAGTGGGGTGTAAAGGGTTAATAGCTGTCACAGAAATATCAGTCCGTATGCATGGAAACGATGTGGCGGTATCATGTGTTTGTGTCTGTTCAGAGCCACTAAGGGAAACTGGATCCTTTTCTGTGGCAGAGAGTAGTCATTGTCTTTATCTCATTAAAAAGGGTTTCCAGGGTGAAGTATCGGCTTCAGTTCCCCCTCGTATCCCTAAAGCTAAACAGGGCAATTACACTTCAAGAATCGAGATGCCAGCTTTCTTACTCTGTCTGTCCTTAAATGCCCCGTCATGGCAGAATGCTTGTATCATGGTAAGGAGAACATAGAGACCATGACTCGGTGAGCATTTCTTAAAAGAAAAAAAAAAACAAAAAACCAAGGTTAAAAGATGAGAAAACATGTTCCAGAACATCTTTCTGTAGGCAGAATGATCAGATGTTTAACCTCGACCATAAGTTACAGCCCTGCCTGGCTAAGTGTCAAGTGTAACAGACACCAAGGAGGATTTCTCTCTTTCTTCCCCTCCTCACTGAAATGATGAAAGCAGTCTCTTAGGTCTAAGTTTTAGCTCTTGTTGTTGTTGTTGTTGTTGTTGTTGTGTTGTTGTTGTTGGATTTTAGAGTACTCACAGATCTTTAGATCTGTGTAGAATTCAAAATATTCTTTTTGTTGTAACTGTTAGAAAGTTCTAAATGTTCTAGATGTTGTGGATTACACTGTGTATTCTTATCATCACTCTTTTGTTTTTCGGTCTCCAAAACAAAATGGAATTAAAATATCTCATTGTACCATTTTTCTTTTTAATCAGCAGTGTTTTTGGTTACAGTAATGTCATTTTCTGGAGACTCATTATGAGTAGACGTGATCACACCAAGCATCATTTTAACACAATTAGAATATGAGGGAATGAATCAGACAGCATGGTGGAACAAATGACTGTTAGTTTTCATGACCAGCAGGCAGGTTATGTGCAAATCTGTTGCAGTGTCTGTGTGTGTGTGTGTGTGTGTGTGTGTGTATTAGCACTATTAAAAAGTAAACTAGAATGGACAACCAATGCATATCGTCCTGCATTAGCATGGAAGATGCAACATATCAGAATGCACTTTCAGCTACGTTGCTTACATGATACGGCAGTACAACCACCCACACTATTCAGAGGATCCACAGATATTTGTGAAGTATGCCAAGATATTGATGCTGCATAAGGCACAGAAATTTTTATATGTGGTTACCATGTACAGTAATCCTTATATTGTTATACACATAGATCATGAGCACAGAGTTTCTGAGTGCTCCATCTGTCCTGCAGACACGTCCTATGTTTTGTGACTATGTTTGAGGTTGATATGCTTGATTATGCACAGCAAGAGTGACTAAGTAAATAGTTGCATACATAATTGCAACTGAACTTCAAAATCTGCCAAAGCAGACACTCCCAACTTTGAGATGGGTAAAATATAAATAAACAATCTTGTTTATAATTTTATGAGGTATATGAGAAATTTTTGTTTTTTTTTGTTTTTTTTTATAAGTGATTAACAACTCTACACAGAGGCCCATTTGGGATGGCATGGATTTCACCATCCATTTTCTTCTTTTCTTTTCTTTTCTTTTTTTTTCTTTTTTGAGAAGGGGGGGAGGGGAGTTGCATGAATGCATGAAGTTACATGTTGGTTTGTTGGTTTGTTTGTTTGTTTGTTTGTTTGTTTGCTTGCTTGCCCTGCTAACCATGTCATATTTGCATAGCCAAGTGCATGAGAGAATGCATTGCTGCATATGAAGAAGAGTATGCACTACTGATGGAAAATTGTCTACCAGTGGTTTAAATGAAGTCATATCTATCTCTGATGTGTGTGTGCCTTCATTAAATATGAACAGACTGTTCTCACAGAGCTGCTCTCGTAACATGGTCCTTGTCTTCAGATGTGCTTGTAATTCTTGTTGAACAGCGCTTGCAGATAAGGACGGAAGGTTATCGTTAGCACCCCCCCCCCACCCCCACCCCCTCCCAACACACACACACACACCATCACCCAACCCAGAACATGTTTCAGCCAGTTCAAAACAATGAACGTTTTTTCTAAGAGAGAGAGTTGAAAGATTCCCAGAACCAGTAGTGAATCAGCAGGTATGAGCAAGCTGGTTGCCTAGCAGGCATCGCATCTCACAACTGTCAAGGTGAACATACCACAGCGGAGGTGGTGGAGGTGCACTCTCTTTCTGTGTGTGGCACTGTTTGTGTGTGTGTGTGTGTGTGTGTGTGTGTATATGTGTGTGTGTTTCTCTGTGTGATAAACGACTTTTGCCAAGTGAAGCTGGGTCAAGTTTGCTTTCAGTGTCAATATGTGTGCTTTTGTGTGTGTGTGTGTGTGTGTGTGTGTGTGTGTGTGCGTGCGTGTGTGTGTAAGGTATTGCAGTGAGGAAACTAACTGTCTGAGTGCTGTCTCTGCAGCCTTCGGTTTGCTCAAAAGCCCTCTTGGGTTTTATACTTCACTGGACACAAGAATGTGGAGATAAAAGGCGACTTCACTAAACATAGCAGACAAATAGCTTGGTGACACAGGAGAGCGTGAGAGACCTGATGAAGTGTGCCAAAATGACCCAAAAACCAACACGGAGGCCGTCCAACTTCTCCGTCTCTGACCAATGGTTGAAATCAAAACATGACACCTGGTCCCGAAGCTATTATGTTCTATTATTATGTTTAATACCAATATTGTTTAAAAAAAAGGCTCTTCTGTTCTAGGCAGATTTCTTTTAAGCCGGCAGTTCTCGAAGGCAGCTGATTGGACTCTTAGCTGTCTCTTTTCTCTGTTTTTTTTTTTTTCTTCCCAGGCAAATTCATGCCATTTGCCACTGGTAATTATTTTTCATGTGCTGCGCTAGGCAAAAGCGTTTCTTAGCAACTGATTTTCAGTTTTTAAAAGAACTGAGAAAAGGGAGAAAGGGCAAAAAAGGAGAAGATGATTCCATACATAAAAGTGAAAAAAGATAAAAAAAAAAAAAAATATATATATATATATATATATATATATATATATATATACATGAACCAAACAAGTAATATATCAGACTGCTTATCATATTTTGAGTTTTTGTTGTTGTTGTTGTTGTTTTTGTTTCTCTTTCCAAGTATGAATATGAGTATATTTTGTTATGGTGAACTAGTAAGATTCCTAGCACAGTTGTTCTGTCTGAGGATAAAGACATTATAAATTGATAGGAGTTTCTGAGATAACGGTCAAAAAAATGATGTGCAACTGAAAGCAGAAATGTATGACACTATGAAATATAATGACCCTCTCTCTCTCTCTCTCTCTCTCTCTCTCTCTCTCCCTTTGTATTTCTTCCTATCTGTCTCACTAGTGGTAGAAAAGGCTGTCGTTAATTAGCTTGACCTTTGTAAGTTTGAAATTTTCTAGAAGACGGTCAAAACTTCATTTCCGTTGTTTTACACTGCAGTGAAGCATTGTGCATGTTGGCCCCAACAAAATGTCCCCTAACAGTGCTCACAGTGATTTCTTCTCTTTATATTAGCCTATTACACCTTCACCTACATTGTGAGATAATGTTACAATGTTGATGTTACACTGCTTGAAAGTATGCGTTTTTTGGGGGGAACCTTTCTTGGCAGGCTCTGCGTTGCTGTAAGTATTTGAATGATTTTGGGACTGTACTGTGATTGTGGTGCTATGCAGCCTGCAGGGAAGCGGTGAGGTAGGAATGTTCCTTTAGCTGTCAGATAGTGACACTCAGGACACAGCTCTGTAGAGAGCAGCTCCGTGCAGTTCACAGTTATAGTCACAGCGGCCCAGACCGATGCATAGTAAGGTACCTGCTAAAAGGATGCAATAAATCTGTGTGTTTGCATGCCGTCGACGGTATGAGAATGTTTGTACGTTACAGCAGAGAGGAGAAAGTTCCCTCTCTCTGTTTCTCACTCTCTCTCCCTCTCTCTCTCCCTCTCCTTCTATCTCCCTCTTTCTCTCTGTTTCTCTCTCTCTCTCCCTCTCTCTCTCCCTCTCCTTCTATCTCCCTCTTTCTCTCCCTCCCTCCCCCTCTCTCTCCCTCTCTGTCTCTCTCTCTCTCTCTCCCTCTCCTTCTATCTCCTTCTTTCTCTCCCTCTCTCTCTCTCTCTCCCTCTCTCTCTCTCTCTCTCTCTCTCTATCTCCCTCTTTCTCTCCCTCCCCCTCTCTCTCTCCCTCTCATTTTCTTTGCACATTTATGAATTCATTTGGACACTTAAGCTGTTTAAACCACATGATCACTGTGTTTTATGTGTTTTTGCCTTAAGGGGCACAGAGGTTGATGGAAGTTTTGTTTTATGCATTAATGTGTTGTTTTATATGCATTCCTCCCTTTCACTCACAGCAGAAACACTGACTCTGATATGATTTGTTTGTTTGTGTCAAATATGAGACATTTATCCAAGAGTGGTGAGCAACGTAAATGTTTGGTTGTGTGACTATGCCTTAGCTACATCTGCCTGAGTTAGACAAGTATTATTCCTGTTTGAAGCTTTGTTCTGGTTTTTTTTTTTTTAGTTCACTCAGAATTTACCCTTAAACCTTTCATTTGTTTCCAGGTTGTCACCTTAGCAAAAGTTTTGTAAGATTTTCTCCAGTGTGTTGTGTCACAACTATGGTTTACATTACATTGGACTACATGAGGCTGTTATGAATTTCAAAGACTAAAACAACATGGCATCAAAATCCATTTACAAACAAATGACTGAAGTCAAATTCCGAATGCGTTAGCGGACTCAAATACACAGTCAAGCTATTGCAAAGCAACACATAGACATATCGCTGAATAGTTATTAAATGTGTTACATGTTATTTAAATGTGGACAGAGGGGTAAAAATGCAGTTTCTCAGCAGTAAGTGGGGTTATTAAAGTAACATTACCCACGCTCTATGTTATCCTGTACACATTAAATCATGCTGGGCTGACTACAGAGTCAGTTGAAAGCATTTTATGGAAACCTCTATTTGAGATTAAATTTTCGAAAGTATAGTTCACCTGCTAACTTCCTCAGAGGTTCTCCACAGGCAGAAGACATCAGCCCCACTGAAAGTGAAAAGAATTACCCATTAGGCATTCAAGACATCACCTTAACTCTTCCAAGACAAGGAGTGATCAGAGACTATGTTTAGCAGAGACAAAGACAGGGAAACAGTGGTTTACAGACATATAATATATCTGCGTCATTTAGTGTAATCACTACTTGTTTTATAACACAAAGTAACAGTTACCCAAGTATGACCTGGATGTACTGACACCCTTTTCTTTCACCGTTTGGATAATGGAACGAAAGGTTGCAGCACTTTGATCAGTTTAACAGAGCCTTGTTGGTGAACACTCTGACAGGTCTAAGGATCACAGTATTTCGTCTTAGGATTACATATGTTGTATGTTACAGGAGAAATACATACACGGTTAGGATGCAGAGTCAAGGAGGCATGTAGCAGTCAGAGAGATAGTTTAAAGGTTGAGTCAGAGATGACAGTAGACGTTTGATGTATCTGATAGAGGACAGCATACTGTTAACAGATGCAAAAAAAAAAAAAAAAAACCTTCATCTGTTGATTCATGTATTAGGTAGGAGTGGAATCCATCCAGGTGTACATTTAGAGTCATACATGAATGTAGGAGGAACTCTCATAGAAGACTCAGGCTCATCTGGCTTGTCATGTGGATCACATACACTGAACCTTATGATGGTTCATCAAGAGACAGAGATTCGTAGAGAGTCACCTCAAAAATACTTGAGTTGTATAAGTAAGCATTGTATAGTGTGTGTGTGTGTGTGTGTGTGTGTGTTTGTTTGTGCGCCACTGAATTTGTGTTTGTATATTTGTGTTTGTAGTTCTGAGCATGCACAAGAGTGTGTTCCTCATGTGGGTACCACTTTACAATAAGACTACCCTTACAAAGGGTTTATGAATGGTTTTTGGTTAGTTTATTAATTAGGTTGTAAACACTTTATAAATCATTAATATGCTGTTATAACACATTAGATAAAAAGGGCAACCGTGACCTGTTGCTTGCCAAATAGTGAGCCCACATTTATCTGTACTGTTAAGTAGAAGTGAATGTGTATTACTCATCATGTAGTCTTTGTGTTGTGTTTTTAATTCTTGTGATAGTTTAATGTTATCTGTATACCGTAAATGGAATTGTCTATTTGAATGATGTACTTCCCTCCTACCGTATCAGCAAGTAAAGTGTGTTGCTTCCTGGTTTATACTTGCAATATAAAAGGTGTGTTGCCATAAGAGCAAAGGCAGTGTCATCACTCTAGAGAAGAACCAGCAACTCATTAAGAAAGGGTGGTGTGTTTTACACTTTACAGTAAGGCTCCCTTTGGCCAGTTATAAATGGTAGTAACTCATTAAGAAAGGGTGGTGTGTTTTACACTTTACAGTAAGGCTCCCTTTGGCCAGTTACAAATGGTAGTAACTCATTAAGAAAGGGTGGTGTGTTTTATACTTTACAGTAAGGCTCCCTTTGGCCAGTTATAAATGTTAGTAACTCATTAAGAAAGGGTGGTGTGTTTTACACTTTACAGTAAGGCTCCCTTTGGCCAGTTATAAATGGTAGTAACTCATTAAGAAAGGGTGGTGTGTTTTACACTTTACAGTAAGGCTCCCTTTGGCCAGTTACAAATGTTAGTAACTCATTAAGAAAGGGTGGTGTGTTTTACACTTTACAGTAAGGCTCCCTTTGGCCAGTTACAAATGGTAGTAACTCATTAAGAAAGGGTGGTGTGTTTTACACTTTACAGTAAGGCTCCCTTTGGCCAGTTATAAATGTTAGTAACTCATTAAGAAAGGGTGGTGTGTTTTACACTTTACAATAAGGCTCCCTTTGGCCAGTTACAAATGGTAGTAACTCATTAAGAAAGGGTGGTGTGTTTTACACTTTACAATAAGGCTCCCTTTGGCCAGTTACAAATGTTAGTAACTCATTAAGAAAGGGTGGTGTGTTTTACACTTTAGAGTAAGGCTCCCTTTGGCCAGTTACAAATGTTAGTAACTCATTAAGAAAGGGTGGTGTGTTTTACACTTTAGAGTAAGGCTCCCTTTGGCCAGTTATAAATGTTAGTAACTCATTAAGAAAGGGTGGTGTGTTTTACACTTTACAATAAGGCTCCCTTTGGCCAGTTACAAATGTTAGTAACTCATTAAGAAAGGGTGGTGTGTTTTATACTTTACAGTAAGGCTCCCTTTGGCCAGTTATAAATGTTAGTAACCATTAATGAATGAGTTTAACATGCTGACTGATAAAAGGACAAGATAAAGTAAGCTAAGCAACTAGCAAGACATGAGACTTAACAGAATTGATCAAAAAAAAAAAAAGGGCAGCAGTGACTTGATCTTGCCAAATAGTGAGGCCGCATCGATTTATGAAAAGTATGTTATAACTTGTTTAGAACTGTGTACTAATGATTCATAAATTAATTAATAACCTGATTAATCACCTGATTAGAAACCATTTATAAATCCTTTAAAAGGGTGGTCTTATTGTACAGCAGTACCCTCGTGTGTGCGTGTGAATGTTTGTGTGTGTTAAATATATGTGTGTGTGTGTGTGTGTGTGTGTGTGTGTGTGTGTGTGTGTGTGTGTGTGTGAGAATGTTTGTGTGTGTGTGAATGTTTGTGTGTGTTAAATATATGTGTGTGTGTGTGTGTGTGTGTGTGTGTGTGTGTGAGAATGTTTGTGTGTGTGAGAATGTTTGTGTGTGTTAAATATATGTGTGTGTGAGTGTGTGTGTGTGTATGTGTGTGTGTGTGTGTTTATTCATATTTTCTTTGGAGTGGGCCTATAATCATGCTCAATCCAGCAGTCTGATGAATAATGCAGCACACTTCTGTCATCTGACCCCACAGTGCTGGTGCAGTCCATTAAGCAGTAAACAGATTTCCTCAGACAAACATGATGAGCACTTTTTTTGAACTCTGTGTGCCACGCTGAACACCACTTTCTCCCTCTCTCTTATCATCCAATCTTAATGCACGCCATCTGTAGCTCACCAGGAAGAGGTGTTTCAGGAGTGTGTCTCTTGAATGTTTATTGTCCCTTTAGATATAAATTGTGATCATGTCACAGGCATAAGTCAGAGGGTTGCCATGGGTAACGTTTTAGGATTACTTTTGCAGATGTTTTTGAGGAGTGTCATAAAGCAACAGGAAAGTAGTTTGAAGAAAAAAGTTTTCCTAAGGTCATAGGATCTATAAATGCCGGTGTAATTATTGGTGTTGGAGTGCTTAATCATTTCATTTTAAAAGTGAAAAAGATCAAATAAATAAACGAATAATATAAAAAAGAATAAAACTCATGAATTTTGGCATTAGCTCAGAGACCAAAATGATTGATTCTCACTAATGTTAATTCTGAAGTTTGTTCGTCAACCAAAACTTTTGATTTTTCAAAAATGCTAACACTGAGTCATCAGCTGATATTTAGAAACACAATGTGAAAACTCTTGATTTACACAATCGTGACTTACATAAAATGTTACATTCAGAACTGTGTGCTCTAGCATGAATACAACATGCAACATAATACAGTATAATTCATGCAGAGACGACCTCCATTCTTCCAAAAGACCCAGGTGTGTGCTCTGTGTGTGTGTGTGTGTGTGTGTGTGTGTGTGTGGGTGGGTGTGGGTGTGTGTGAGTCATGGTCTCATCCTGAACATTTAGATATCTTTGTGTGTTAATACAATACTTTTATGCGTGCGCGCGCACGTGTGTGTGTGTGTGTGTGTGTGTGCGGGCATGCGCGTGTGTGCTAATGGATTATATTTGAATCAGGTTCAGTCGGTGGGAAAATGAAAAGTGACACAGCCCTTTCGGCCTCAGATGGAAAGTGATCAAAGTTAATAATCTTCATACTGTCCATGCGTTGCCTCTTTCACCCCCCCACCACCCACCCCCGCCTTCTTTTTTTAAGTCGAACTAGAAAAAGATATCAGCTGGACTGATTTTTTCTCTCTCTCTCTCTCTTTCTCTCTCTCTCTCTCTCTCTCTCTCTCTCTCTCTCTCTCTCTCTCTCTCTCTCTCTCTGTGGTCATTCAGTCTGTCACACTCAGTGCTCTCAGCAGTTTTATCACTGCCTCTCACCAGTGTCAGCTTCTAGAAGTTACTCCCTGCTCTTGGGTAGCCTCATTAGTTCAACTTCATTTTTATGGTCTTTTGACAGTTAATCACCAGGTTTTTCTGCCAGTCAGTCCATGGCATACACCAAAATTATATAACAAAGAGTCATATTTCTAAATCGGTCAAATTGACATCACGTCATTGTTTAACACAACGTTGTTCAGTTAGAGATGTAATTGTGACAGTAGTGTATGTATGTGCTGTGGTCTGAGGACTAGTGTAGTTTTGATCAGGTGTAAGTGAATGAGCATTGGTTTTAAAACCAGGCATGTGCCTCTATCCCTCCACCTGTCTGAGTCCCCTCCAGCAGTGCAGACCACTGGGCTCAGTGTTGGCTGTTCTTTATGAGTGATTGGCATGCCTTTTTAGCATGAGAGAGCTGTGGTGTGTGTGTGTGTGTGTGTGTGTGTGTGTGCGTGCGTGCGTGTATGCGATAGTGTATTCGTAACATCTCATTTTTCCTCTGAATTTTTCCAGTGAACGAGGGAGGAATCAAACAGGCGTCCAACTCGTGTCCAGACCCAGGAGAGCCAGAGAACGGAAAGCGCATTGGCTCTGATTTTAGGTAAACAGCCGCAGGTGACTGTCACCCATGGCAACACCCCGGTTTCTGTGGAGACCAGGGTGTCAGCCAGGCCTCTACTAGGGGGCCAGAACTACTGACTACATCAATGGTGTGTCACAAACCAGACTCTAACCACAAACATGTCAAACAACTCGCTCTTTAGAGTCACTTATCATTATTACAACGCACGATAAATATTTCAAAAGTATCTTCACATCAAAGAAAATTCTCCAGGCAAGTCCTAGAGTGTGTAGCTACATCGAAAAAAAAGTACTGAAACAGTGTTTGACAATGCTGCCCCTTTTAAACCCAATGTATCACACTCTTTAGGTTTATCCCTGTGCTAACACCACTGATTCAAGTCATCAGTTCATAACCAAGCAGGATGAGACCTGAAATGTGTTGAGTTGTGAGTTTCCAGGAACAGTGCTGGGAAACACTAAACATGTCCAGTAATACACGCCCGATTTTCTAGTGACATCCAGTATTTCCCAATGCCATTTCAGCATGCCGCTTTATAACATTTTAACATTTGGGGCTTAATTACGTAGCTTTGCACCATAAAATACCAACTAAATGAGGCGTTCGCAATTACTGTGATGAATGGAAACGATCTGAAAAATTTACTTTGACTTAGTCTCGCATAGGAGGACAGTGAATTTTCATAATCGCTCAGAAACGCCATCGATACCAGCTCTCGCCGTCCACCACGCTTAACTGTGGGGGATAACAAGGTATTTTGTCAGAGGAAGAAAAAATCAGCCAATGACAAACCTTCCACCTTCTTTAACCCCTGTCTGAGTTACTCTCTACCATCAACCATTCTGCTCTAACCTTCTTAAAAAGTCCAGTTTTAAATACATTGTCTGCCCTCCCTAAAAAAATTACACCCCATACAAGCGAGTAAAGGAGACCTGATGCTGAAAACGAGACTGTCTTTGCTTGGTCGTGACTGAAACTGGTCGCATTTTTTAATGCGGGAGGTTCGCTGACCGAGGTAGAAGACAGGAGTTTTCGCTCTCAGCGTTAGGGACGCTACACCACGCAAATAACGTGTGTCACTAAATGCCACGGCCCCGGATGATCACGCTGCCCTGATGCCGTACCTGTCCTGAATACAAATCACTTTTTATCCGACACCCCGTCCCCTCTCAGCCCTTCACATTTCTGATCCCAGTATCACGCCAATAACATGAGAATGGCAGACAGAAAACGGGGAGGTGAAGCGCGCCCGGCAGGATTCTGGCCGCAATGCCGATGTGATCGGTTTTTTTTAACTTATTTTTTTATTTTTTTGTAATATGATTGTCGCTAAAAATAAATAAAGAAATAAAATGTTAAAAAAAAATTGCTGACACACATGTGGGAGAGGCTTAAAAGAATCCAAGATCAGCGCATTAGCGGCAGGAATCCTTCCAATTTCAGAATTACACGCTCGTTTTTCGAGCAAGCCCGACGTTGTTTTTGTTACGCGGACGCCATGTGAATGGATCTATTTTTGGAGTCCGATATTCGCTGAGTGTTGTCAAATCATCTAAAGTGGTCACAGAGGAGAAATGGAGAGAGAGAGAGAGAGAGAGAGAGAGAGAGAGAGTGAGAGAGAGAGTGAGAGAGAGAGAGAGAGAGAGAGAGAGGGAGAGAGAGAGAGAGAGAGAGAGAGAGAGAGAGAGAGAAAGAGAGCTGAAAGACAGGAATTGAGTGGTGGTTTAAAATGATTTTCAAGGGTATTGAGTGGAGCTACCTGGATATTACACGAATGTGTCTTCGCAGGGAATGCGAGAAGCTATTTATAATCCATTTCTGATTAATTTTTCTTTCATATGGCAAATCACCATCGAGTGACTTTTGTTTCTCTTTCTTTCCCTTTGTGTGTTTGTGTGTGTGTGTGTGTGTGTATGTGCATGTGTGTGTGTGTGTGTGTGTGTGTGTGTGTGCATATGTGTGCAACCCTACTAATGTGTGTGAATATTTGTATGTGTTTCTGCGTTCTTCCTTTTCTCGCTCTTTCTTTTCTTTGTGTGTGTGTGTGTGTCTGTGTGTGTGTGTGTCTGTGTGTGTGTGTGTGTGTGTGTGTGTGTGGGTGCATATTTGTTTGTGCATGTGTGTTGGGCCGCATATGTGTATGTGTATGTGTCTGTCTGTGTGTGTGTGTGTGTGTGTGTGTGTGTGTGTGTGTGTCATGCTCCCCGCCCTCCACTCTCCTCCTGGTGGACACAGCATCGGGGCCACTGCTCAGTTTACCTGTGATGAAGACTACGTTCTGCAGGGCTCCAAGACCATTACCTGTCAGAGGGTGGCCGAGGTGTTTGCTGCATGGAGTGACCACCGGCCTGTCTGCAGGGGTAAGCTCACCACTGTCTCCTATTACTCACACTGTGCAGTGTCCAAAAAATATATATATCTCAAAAATCTCAAAACACATGAACACTGAGCTTGCCTAACAGGCATAGCAGTAACCAAGAAGAGCAGAAATATATTAGTTCTATTCCATTTCTCGGTTGTGTTAGTTATGCTTTTATTTCATGCAGTGGTATCCAACAGA
>NC_044506.1:18211950-18274450 GCF_902362185.1 Chanos chanos | reverse complement strand
TTTTTAAGCACAGAGAGAGAGAGAGAATGAAGATGAAAAGAGGGTGAGAGGGAAGGAACTAGAGAATGAAAGGAAAGGGAAGGAAAGGAAAGGAAAGGAATGGAAAGGAAAGGAAAGGAATGGAAAGGAAAGGAAAGGAAAGGAAAGGAATGGAAAGGAAAGGAAAAGAATGGAAAGAAAAGGAAAGGAAAGGAAAGGAAAAGAATGGAAAGGAAAGGAAAGGAATGGAAAGGAAAGGAAAGGAAAGGAAAGGAAAGGAATGGAAAGGAAAGAGCAGAGGGGGTGCTGTTGCCTCTGCTGAGTTTAGTGCATGACATGGTGTAGAGGGAGCATCTCAGCAGTGAGAATAGAAGGAGGAGACTAAAAAAAGAGAGGGGGGGGGCATGATAGCATATCAACCAGAAAGAGAGACTTTCTCTGTAAGCAAATGAGAAAAGATTGAGAAAAGCAGGAGGGGAAAAACAGAAAGAGGGAGAGAGAGCGATAGGGAGGGAGAGGGAGAGAGAGAGAGAGAGAGAGAGAGAGAGAGGGGGGAAAAATAGGATGAGGCGATTTTCCGTGGCCTAACCTCTGGTGTGTGATCGAGTGTGTAAATGCCTTCATGACTGCTCCGCAGGATGTCTACAGTGGCAGGCCTGGCTACGTCATGACCTCCCGCAGTCTCACTCCACGCCTCCTCTCCTCACCCCCGCCCACCAAATATTACACACCCCAGGAGCTAGACCACTTTCACACTGTGTGGGTGTATTCATGTTTGCCCCCCACCCCCACCCACCCACCCAAAAAAAACACCTCCCCTCCATACCATCCCTCAGATCTGCCACCCTTCTGTCACATTCTCACACAGACACACACACACACACACACACACACACACATACACACATGCACAACTCCCCACCCTCTTAAAGTTTTCCAGCATTTTCTCTCCATGGTCTCCTGACCTTTTAGCTCTGCACTAAATCACTGCCTCCGTGTCACCGGCGTGTCTATTTGTTCCTACGGTGACAGGCTGCACAAACTAATTAAGAAGACGCCACTTGAAATCATGCATAAAATTGCCTAGATCTATATTTTCAGAATGGCCCAAGGGTACCAGCAGTTAATCATAAATTTCAATAGACACGTTTTTTCCCAGGCAAAGCTTTTGTGTCATAAAAATCCATTGTTACTTAACGGTGAGTACATTATCCTTTTAAGCAACGTGGTTTTGCTTAAATGAGCAAGTATCTTCCGTTAATGAAATAGTCTTCCGGGGACATCCAAAGTCCGAACAAAAAAACAGATACTGTTTTCTTTTTAATGACCGTTAACACTTTATGAAGCGTACTGGAGCCTGGGTGCTAGGACAGGTAATAATAACATTCCTAAACCTCTTTAGTTATGACCGCTATTAGATCATAATTGCCTATTGATAATCCTATAGTGATAATATGTAACAGTTTTCTGCCTTGGGATGCTCTCATTATTGGTCTGTAAATACAGATGCCATTTTAACGTTCACTTACACATTAACGCGAGGTACCGATTGGATTCGGCTCTCTAACAGTGGGTAAAATATTATGGGGCAAAATCAACAAAATGTTGTTTGCTCCAGACATCATAATCCACACAATAGATCAAAATATGATAAATCACTTAATGACACTCATCACGTTTTCCCTCAGATCTGCAATATTAATGAATCTCGTTCAAGGGGCCTCGTCTTGACAGCGTCTGATTATGAGGGAAGAATGCAGAGGGCACTTAAGAACAGAGTTGTTTTCTGCATTCTCATTGGCTCTTGCCCCTGTCCCTCTTCTCTCTGGAGTGCTCTGATAAGTCCTCATGTGAAGCAGGAGGAGGTCTTTAGCAGGAGCTAAGCTCCGCATCAGATGCAGGCTGGCGGAGGATGCGGTGAAGTGTACTTTTTCTGATTAAGTTCTCCTTGATGAAGCGATAACTTTCGTGAGGGGGAAAGAGTGCGGGTGACTGAAGGGGGCCTAACACCATGCCCCCCCCACCCCACCCCCCACCCCCCACCCCCATTCCCCACCCTTCGTGCCCATCAAAGATAATGAGTTATCTGTTTTCAAAAAAGCAATCAAGATGTCAGAGGCCGATAAAAACAAGTGGTTGCAAATTCGGAGTCAATGCATCCTTCTGTCTAATCAAAAACACTATCTCTACAATGTCAAACATGACTGAATGAGCAAAAAAAAAAGAAGGAAAATTTTTTAAAAAAAAGAAGAGGCTCCTACTTTCTGATGACCATCACCCCCCCCCCCCCCTCCCTCCCCCATTAGCATCATGGCTAATTTTTGAATATGACTGTCAGCAGTATTGGGAAATACGTTGGATCATGTCCATATCAGAAAATTATACCTGGCATTTCTCTATTAAGATGACAAATTGTGCCCAGGGTGTGTTTGGCTAAGTCTCGCTTCAAATTAACTCCTTCGGTTGCCGTAGCGCCGGATGTCTGGGGGTTTGATTGGACCGTTAATCGTTGACAAATGATGTTGGTTGTGGATGAGCGGTTGAGGCTTAGTAGGTTACCTTTGAGGGTTTGTCTTTTGTGCGTCCTACCGAAAAGTTATCAGAGAAATCGGTGACTGAAAACCATTGCTCTGAGCGAGCGCGTCTCAACGAGAGCATTGGCTCGGTCTTTTTCCTGATCGATGATACGAAACCTCCTGTGACATTTGGGCACAGCTGTCGCCAATTAACCACATCTTTTGTGTGTTTTCAGTTATTAAATGTCAGGCTTCGTATTGATAATCCCTTTTTTGTTCTCTCTCTCTCTCTCTCTCTCTCTCTCGTTCTTTCCCCGTGTGTCTCTGTCTTTCTCTCGGCAGTGAAAACATGTGGGTCAAACCTTCAGGGTCCAGCTGGTACGTTCACCTCGCCTAACTTTCCCATCCAGTATGAGAGCAACTCCCAGTGTGTGTGGATCATCACAGCCAGCGACCCAAACAAGGTAAACGTCCTTGCTTTGATAGCATATAAACCCATATCAAAACATTCTTAACCTCCACAAAACCAGCCAGGAACATAGCATGAACGACAACACCCACAGCTACCTTTAGAAACATGTTTATGCACGCATAGCCACTGTTGTGACATCTCGTGTGAAGTTCGGAGGTAATTTGAAAGCACAGTTGATGTAGTAGTTATATATGGATGCTGTGGAAAGCTTTAGACATTGCTCTGAAACTCTTGAATCGGGAGCATATGTAATGAATGTTTTAATTGTGGCTACAGCTCTCCGTGGTCAAAATAAGCTTCTGCCTTGTGACTTCGTAATGTCACTTAAGGTTAATGATTTACATTGGCAAGTGCTCTAAGGTCAGTTATTTCAACGATTAGTCATAGTCACCCCTAGCATATCCAATTATCCAGGTTATTTGAACAGATGTCGATAAGTGCTGTTGTGCAGTGAAAAAAGTGCAGGGATAGGTCATTGCATTAAATGTGATCGTTTGGCTGATAACAGCTCCAGCAGAAAGATAGAGGTTCATTGTTTGTGAGCTCTGACTATCTCAAAAGAATTAGATTCAGCCCTTTCAGAGAGACCATTTCGTCTTGAATCTCCTCCGTTTCGGGTTATTCTAATTTACGTCTGTCAGGAACAGAAGGGAAGCAGTCATACTCGATAATCTTTGACAGTTAGAAAAAAATGCGGCCTGCGTTTTTTGATAAAGATGACAATCAAAATTCCTCAAGCCAAACCAAGTTAAGCAGTTCTGACCACTGGCACAGTAGAAAAAAAAAAAAAATCAATTCCAGCGTGTCTTCACAAGCCCCCAAAGCTGTTTAAATTTGAATTTTTCACAGACCTGACTTGTGTCTCCAGCGACTCAGAACCGTAGACTTACCATTAGCGCCCCCTTGTGGAGGTTGCTGTTTCGGTCAGCCGCTGGGACAGACAGGGGAGGGAGGACCCTCTTCTCTCCTTGTGCTTCATTTGTATTCCTCTGATGCGGGAGCTTCACTCCTCTCTCAGGGTTGGCACTCAAGCCCTGATAGGTGTTGCTGGAGCAGAGCAGACATACGTCAGCCCCCAACCCCCCTCCCCCCCCACCCCCACACACACAAACACACACCCCCTCTGGCTGACCCTGAGCTCGCTTGGCCTTCTGTGTGATGGTTTGCTATCTGGCCTTGTACCCGTCCACCACCACCACCCACTCACTCACTCACACACACACACACACACACACACACACGCAAGCACACACACATACCCATTTTAATTCTTTGCCCACCTTTGCCCCATACATGTTTATAGGCAGCCCAAAGCTGATGGGCTTTGTTAGTTACTGGTCTTATGCAGGTGGGACAGTGCCTGGGTTTTATTGGAGCTGTTGAGACTTTTACGGCTACTCTTGAGTTTAATGCGGTGAGCACATGTCGGTGGAGAGTATGGGTGCGTGTGTGTGTGTGTGTGTGTGTGTGTGTGTGTGTGTGTGTGCGTGCGTGCGTGTGAGTGTGTGTGTGTGTCAGTGTGCGTGTGTGTATGTTTGTACCTTTGAGTGTGAGATAGCCAATGGGTCAGACTCTCACTGGACTGCTAATTTACACTCTTAAAGCAGCATTGTGCCTGGAAAGAAAAAGAAATAGAGAGGTGGAGGGTTAGAGAGAGAGAGAGAGAGAGAGAGAGAGAGAGAGAGAGAGAGAGGGACAGAGAGGGAGAGAGTGCAGAGGGAAGTGGTTTATAACAGAGCCCCACAGTGATGAACAAGCCAAGAGAGAGAGTGACTCACAGCGTGTGGATTGATATCCCTTGCATTCACATTTGTAATAACAGCCCAGACATCAGCAAAGGCCATCTCTGTCTCCCCCCTGCACTGAAACTCACAATTAATTTGACTCAACTTGAGTCTCCCAAGCTATAATTTACCTCTAAATAACTGACCTCCCATGTATAAAAAAAAAAAAAACAAACAAAAAAAAAACACAAATGAACTAAACTCCATCTAACTTGAAGCCAAGGACTTTGGATTTGCTGCTTTTACTCAGTTAAAAGAGTCATGTAGATGATAAATGATGAGAATAAAGCTTTTCTCTCCATTTAAAGTCTTATTCAATGACCTTCTCCACTCCTGTCTGTGCACATGCCCATAAAGAAGTTTTATGTCTGTCTCACAGTGACTGTTTTCCAGGGCCATCGCTACGGGTACCGATCTCCGTCCAAACTCCACCCTAGTAACACAATGGTGCTGTTAGCCATCCTCCGTGCCAATTAAACTTCTCCGCCTATCAGGTCCAGTCGGTCATGCTTACATTATCAGAATTACGTTCGTTTTGGAAATTTTTTTTATCTCTGTGGCCGGAGCGTGTAGTCACTCCTTTAACACCGTAGCGTCTTCTGGAGCATCAGTTTAAATGTTCAAAAATCCGTCATGAAATGGACTGGATATTTTCCCATCTTTTGATGGATGGAGAGAAACTATAAAAGCCTTTTGGGGCTAAAGAGTTGTATCGTTTCGTTTTTTTGTTTTTTTTGTCCACTCCCCCCCCCCCCCCCCCCCCAATTCTGTTTGTCATTTTTTTTGTTGTTGTTGTTGTCGTTGCTTGTTTTCTGTTTTTTTTTTTCAGTTGGCATTTGACCATTGTGGTAGCTCTGGGAGGCTGCCAGCACTTCTCAGAGCGACTGTTTTTTGTTTGTTTGTTTGTTTGTTTTTGTTTTGTGTTTTCCGGTAGCCTTAGCTGTGACACGTTATTTTCAATAAATCAAGTAGTTTTTAGACACGTACAATTTTCTTATTCTTTTTGTGGTTTTGGTACGATTGTAGACTTTGTCCGTAAGGAATCTTATATTCACAACCTTCGTTTGTGACATTTCATGGTCAAAAATGAGTTTTTGAGCTTTTTGTTTAACTTCATTTATGTTTAAAAGTAAAACAGAATTAAAAGTATTTTCTGCAAGGCCAAATGCAGTCTTTTTCCTCTAGCTTTTTCTAATTATAATGAGTGACAAGCATTATTTTTCTGGCAGAAAGCACACCTCTTACAGTGTTCAAACGTAATTTTTTTCTGAGTACCTTTAATTACCCAACATTACGGAATCCCAAAACGTTTTCAACTGGCAAGACTTATACCACTGCCCCGCAAAAGAGGAATTGAAATAGACCCAAAATGATTTTTTCGTTCGAACGTGGCCTGTGCGAAATGCCAAATCACTATAGCCTCCTTCATCTGAGCTATGGCTAATGGCTTCTCACAGTGCCAAACATTATTACTTCATTTATTCTTGGCAGACGCAATTTCGAAGAGGCCCATTTATTTATATTGCGTTTTCCTGCTTTAACCTTGGTGGGAGAGAACTGGAGGGTGTCAAGGCTTAATTCAATTTGGAGACGTTGAGCGTCACACCTCTCTTGCTGCCCCAGTGATGGCTTTGCAGTAACGTGTGTTGGCCTGCCAGAGAGAGGAATCCACTGGAAAGATCTCACTGTGGCATTTGAATGAGCTGAGGCCAATGCCTCATATATTTTGTTGTTGTTGTTGTTGTTGTTGTTTTTACTAATTAGTGAAAGGCATATTGGTGGCAAAAAAAAAACCCAATATTAATGGAATTTCTAGCTCATTGTTGTTTTTACTAATTACTAAAAGGCATAGTGGTGGTTAAAAAAAAAAAAGAAAAAGACCAATATCCATTTCATTTCTAGCTTGTGGAGTCCCCCCCCCCCCCCCCCCCACCCCACCCACAAACACTGCAATAGCGATTTCATTTTTCTTCCTACAGTCATGCACGCAGATATAGCCGTGCATGTCTCGCTACCGTGGCCATGAAGGACAAGTCCTCTGACAAGTCAGTGTGGTCGCCACAGGCTGAATATGTGGATGTTTCTCAGGGTTCGGCCTATGTGGGCCCGAGTAAGGAACACGCTGTTTTTTCAAGCAGAAAACTACAGTGCTGCCCCCTGATTTGCCAAGATTGATGTTTTTCAGGAAAACCTCCAACAGTAGTGCTAAGGTCAAATTAAAACTAGCGGTAACACGTGTCTCAATTTTCTCAGTAGGGGCAAACAATTATAATAAGCTTTTGTTTCTGTCTCTTTTGTCTTCCTTAAAAAGACTTTAAAAGAAACACATTTGTTCAGGCAGATAGGAACCAGGAACACCAGGTATTCCTACTCCGTCGTAACTGGTTTAACTGTTAGCAAAAGAACAGAGAGAGGTAAAAGCACAAAATATGCAGCATCTCATCATCGTAATGCACAAAATATTTCATTTCCAGATGTGACATATAGTATATATTTTCATAACTAATTTTCAGTGTGAGTGCCATAAAAAATATATGGTTGATACGTAGCATGGAATGGAATTACGTCAGGGAAGCCTTTGTACTTTAGCTTTGGGATAAAACGAGCGGAACTCTTCCTAACACGCTAACAAGATTAGCTTTTTTCTGTTCCGCGCATGTTCTGGAATCTATAAGCTTTGAGTTAATGCTATCTTGTTGATTTTCTCTGATGATTTATTTGTCACATGTCTTTGATTCCAGGGATGTACCGCTTTTGTGACATTTTGAGTGCTGCTATACATTTAATTGCATCGCCTTAACAGAGAGACTTAAGATCTTTTCTTTTTTTTCCCCCTGAGATATGTATACTCTGTTTTTTTTTGGGGTTTTTTTTGATTGACAGGCCAGAACTGTGTGCACTTGAGGGCATAAATCATATTAATACATTTTCTTTGTCATATTTAATCCCCTGCAACTCTCTTTCTGATGTTTCCCAAGCGTCAGAAGAAAGGTTGATATTTTGTTGTTTTTGAAGTATAAATTGAATATTGAGTCAGAGGAGACTGGAGTTTGCAGATACGCCCAGAGGAGGGATAGATTGTAATCGCGTCGTCATTTCTATCAGCCAGCTTATCAAATTCATTCAGGCTATAATAATGCCTTTTTTCCTCTCCCCTTAATAAATCTGAGATATACATATATATATATATATATATATATAATTGTGAACACAAAATCCAATTGTTCTGGTATCCTGTTTGAGTAGATGTGATGTTAGAGAAAGCATTTGGTTTTTTTTTGGGGGGGGGGGGTCTGACGACTGCAGGATCTGCGGTATGAGCGATGGCTCTTGCTTTTATTATTTTTTTTTTTTTTTTGCTGCTGTGAGTAAGACGTTTGACTCGTTAGGACCATTTTGGTTTGACACGACACAAACTGGTGAAGCTGCCCATGAGTCATGGCCAAACAGCTGCTGGCCAAAGATGACACGTCTTGAAGTCTGCCATGTTGACGAGCCAATCACAGATGAGCCTCACAAATGACTGTCATGTGGAGTTCAACTCCACATGAATCCACATGACCGTAATGCTGTGGGGGGTTTTTTCTGTATGTTTTATATGTACAGCCAAATAAGACCTTCGAACGCTTTTGAACAAACTGATTATAATAATGTATAATTTCCCTCTAGCCACAAATAAGACAAAATCATTTCTCATTTGGTGAAAGGATGAAATTGTGCGATACCATGATTAGGAATTACGGCTCTATCAAAGTATATTCTCATCAAAGTAGATTGGAAACAGGACACGAGACAATTAAAATGAAAAAAAAAAGAAAAAAGAAAAAAAAAAGAAAGTGAAAAAGCCACACGTTCATTTTCAAATTTGCTTTCTCGTCTTCAAATTTGCTTTTTTGGCTGTTTGAATCTAGTTTTTCAATTTTAATATCCCTTCCCAAAATTAAAATTAAAATTCCATTTGCTTTTTCCTTTTCACATTTGTAGTTTAATTTTCAGTACACGTGTTCCCATTAGTCACGCCAACATTCAAATTAAAATAATGGAGAAAAAAAAAGGAAGCATTTCATTATGCAAAGTAGCCCGCACCTGTCAATCACAGGAGGCGTAACTTTAGGTGACTGTTATGCTGTATTTGCACAAGCGGTAATAAAGTATAACATAGCATAACATAGGCTTCCGCAGTGCAACCTGACTATATATTTCTTATTTCATTATTTCCTGTTCTCTAATTTCTTATTTAATTCCCTGTTGAGTGGACAGAGGACAGTCAGCTTTTCCACACGTGGCAGTGGATTAGTGCAGTGAAGTGCTGACTGAATGGTGTGGTGCCAAAGACATATGAGTCCAGTTAAAAGTAAATCCCAACAAACAATGTGCAGCGGGCAAAGTGAAGAGGCCAACGGAGATCTGGGAGATTTCATCTCTCTGAGCTTAATCTTTGGGAAATGAGATGTGTGTTTGTGTTTGTGTGTGTGTGTGTGTGTGTGTGTGTGTGTGTGTGTGTGTTCAAGTGAGTGAGTATGTCTGTCTGCTGTTGACCTTGAGCGTATATATATGGTTGTGAGTGTATGTGTGTGTGTGTGTGTGTGTGTGTGTGTGTGTATGTGTGAGTGTATGTATGTGTGTGTGTGCGTGTGTGTGTGTGCGTGTGTGTGTGTGTGTGTGTGTGTGTGCACACGTGTGTTTGTGTCTGTGTGTGTATGTGTGTGTGTGTGTGTGTGTGTGTGTGTGTGTGTGTGTGTGTAAGTTTGTGCTTGCGTGTGTGTGTGTGTGTATGTGTGTGTGTGTGTGTGTGTGTGTGTGTCCGTCAGTGCACTTCATTACCTTCCAGACTTTCCTGAGGGACTGAGGCAGTCATGACTGAGAGCTTACCTGCTCTCCTTTTGCCTCCTGCTGGGACAATGTGCTCTGCCAGACCAGGCACACTGGCTTTTCAGTTTGTGTTCTCTCAAAAATAAGTACAACTTGAGCTCCCTGACCACCTGTTTCCAAGAAAAAAGAACCTACAGGCTTGATCTCTGATTGTGTTTGTGTTTGTGTGTGTGTGTGTGTGTGTGTGTGAGACTCCCTTCCACTGTCAAATTTCTGAGTTTGTGTGGGTGCTTTATTTTTGCTGCCCATTGAGATAAAAGTTTTTTTTTTTTTTTTTTTGAGGCTATTCCTTGGCTGTCAAGCCGCCAGGCTCTGTTACAATGGCCCATTCAAACAACTCCGCACTCTCTTCCCCTCGAAATGGATCTGTCTAAGCTCCAGTGAGCATAGGGCCTCATTCCCAAACACCGCTGTCGTTTTTCATGGGTTCCGCCACGTTATTGCAAAGTCATAATTCCGTTCTGTTGGCTCTGTTCACTCTACATTTGATATTGTGCATGGCTGCCTTAATCATTACCCAGAAACAACATTAGTCTGACTCCAATTCCATTTCCCATGACAACCACGGGCCGGTGACTGAACTCCATAACTGACGTTAAACGGTCGGAAGGATGACGCTCATTATCGACACTCATTGCAGTTTTCCTCTGTGTCTATATCTACCACTCAATTACTGTTTTTGTTTGTTTGTTTGTTTGTTTGTTTGTTTGTTTTGGCTCGGTGCACAGAGTGCACTACCATACATATGTGTACTAGCAAAAACACAAAAAAAGAAAACACGCTATTACTGTTTGCTTACAACGGGATCCAAGTGTCACTCAGCACCCCGAAATAGAGTCTCATTGGCTGCTAATAGCTAAGACCCGGCATCAGCAGAGAGCCTGTTGCTGGGGTAACTAATACCTATTGGCATTTTTCAATGAGTTTAGCAAAATGGAAAGTTCAATTCCAGACGACACCCCCCCGCCCCCACCCACCCCCACCCCACCCCGTCTGATTCACGTCCATCTTTTATCTCGATCTGTATTCAACTACTATATTTTTCTCTCTCTCTCTTTCTTTTTTTTTTTTACTACATCCTAATTATCCTTTTCTTTTTGAAATAACTGGATTTGAATGAATCTATTGATCGCTCTCTGTATAATGAGAGTAATTAGTAATTCTGCAGGTTTTTTTTTTTTTTCTTTCATGCTTTTCTCCAAGCCATATGCAGCTAGGTCTCACAGTGCTAAAAACAAAAGTAGAACTACAAAAGCCTGCAGCATCCTGGCAGAAGAGGATATATACATATATATATATATATATATATATATATATATATATATAGTTAGAGAGTGGTTTTTCACTCTAATCACTCTGAGGGTCTTTTCTCTTCTGAAATGACAGACCATTTGCCTTGGAATGGCTGGAATCATTTGGATAATAGTGGAAGTGAGGAGCGTTGGGTGAAACGTCTAACGTATGGTACCATTCTTGTCAGAGAGGCTTGTATTTCATTTAAATTTAAACTCAAATTAGGTTGTAAAGCCACTTGGTTTTATTCAGCGATGGCGATTTTAGTACCTTACCGAAACTCTGATAACACGCCCAGTCATTAACGTTAACCGGTTACATCCGACTCCACATCAGAGGACATAAGGTGAACGTGAATGTCTTCTCTAATAAATGTCAGATGTGTTCTGATTACTCCACTTGCCTTTTAGCTTTTCAGTGAATTCCGGTAAATAGCCGTGTTTTGGCAGACTGCTTGCCCATTGCAGTTGGCTGGCGGGATCCTATAATACAAGAGTCATAAAGCCTAATTCAGGTCGTTTGACACATCACTAACAGTAATCTCTCATTCCTCCTGACAGGTAATTCAGATTAACTTTGAAGAGTTTGACCTGGAGCTGGGTTACGATACTCTAACCATCGGCGATGGAGGAGAAGTTGGTGACCCCAAGACAATACTGCAAGTGTGAGTTGAACCTGTGATTTTTAACACACAGTCTTCCTGATGAATCAACCAAATACCAGCTCAATTGCAGATGGTGTCCAGAAACTCGTCTCTAAACACGGGTTTCTTATTCGGTAACTGCCCCTCTGCCCCGTCGTTTCTATACATCTGAGACATGGTTGCATGGTGTTTGAGTGAACACCACCATGCAAAAAAAAAAAAAAAAAAAAAAGCATATTAAAACCCTTTTTTTTTAAAATAATTAGGATGTTTGAGATTCATGGATTCATTGAGATTCCTTTTGATGGTTTCAGACGGTTACTTAGCTATCATATGTTCAAATCATTGATCCATCCCTGATTCTACCTTCAGTCCTCTTCTCCTCTCTGCCTTTTCTTTTACCTCCAAAAACTTACTCCGCGTGAATAAGTACCTCTAATCAGGCTTCATCAACAGAATTTAGTCGGCGTTAGCGATACAATTAACAAATAAAGTCATTAAGCACTCAGAGATATGAGGTTGAGTGGAGGAACAAGTAAGGAAATAATCCTTTTAAAGAGTATTAGAGTTAAGGTAATCATTCAAAGACTTCATAATCGTCTGGCCCTGATAATCCGCGCGACGTAATTTGTTAGTATCAAAGACTCATTTGATCAAGTGGTCAAATCCATAAAAATGTCAATGTTGTTTTGTCATTTTTGTCAAATTTTGCACTCTGAAACTTGTTCCTACTACAAATCCCATTAGCTCTCAGGACAGCTCTGACCTCTTTACTACAGCAATTCCACCGTACACTAATTAGCTCTGTGTACTTGTCCTTTAAAATAATAATCTTTTGCTTAGATGTGTCTACAGTGGAGGTGGTACGTGACACGAATCAGTCACAGATATAGCGATATTACATGAGCTCCAGGGCAGGTTGTGGACTCATGTTTTTCTTTGTGTGTCTTTGTTCTGACAGTCTGAGTGGCAGCTTTGTTCCTGACCTCATAGTCAGTATGACCCATCAAATGTGGCTGCACCTTCAGTCAGACGAGAGCGTGGGTTCCATCGGCTTCAAAATTAACTATAAAGGTATTGTGATGTGTGTGTGTGTGTGTGTGTGTGTCTGTGTGTGTGCATGTGATGTCTATGCATGTCTGTGTGTGTATGTGAAATGTCTGTTTGAGTGTGTGTGCATCTGCTGTTCACTTTGATGACTTTGACACATGCACACACACACACACACACATACACAAATATGCATAAGTGTGTGTGTGTGCGAGTGTGTGTGCAGGTTTGTGTGTGTGAGAGAGAGAAACACATTTGCTCAGAAGAAGATTCTCATTTCCTTCCAAGAAGAACTGCTGGTGAACACTGAACATACACCTGATGCAAACTGGTGCACACTGTGGTTAACACCCACTTCCAAATGAATCCCACTGTCACATTACACACACTTCAAAAGAAGAGAACAAAAAAAAAATGACTCATTTGGAGAGGAGGTGTGCATGACGTACCAAGACAGACCTTGAAAAGGTGCTGGAGCCCATTCAATCGCGCTGACATGTCAAACGGCTGATTCATGCCTCTCTTATCAGGGCCAGGAGTGAAGGAAAGGCCGTTGCACTTTTCACGTCCGAATCGCGACCCTCTTCCGAGAGCAATTTGCTCCGCCGAAGAAAAGTTCACCCGTTACTGCTCTTCGGCAACACATGACAAACGCCGGTCATTCGACAAATGCTCGGCTTTGTTGAATGTGCCACACGAATCACGGGACGGACACTTCCTGAGACTCAATTTCCAGACACCGGGCTTCCATCCGTCAAAATATGAGCTATATCCAGTGCTTCATATAAGTAACGGCCCCAACGACACCCATATGTTTGATTATGTCCACTCCCTCTAGATTTCTAATAAATTAGTGCCTCTATGATGGACAGCAATCCATCCGCTGGGATGAAAAGAGGTGAGCTAGGTGGAAAGTCCCTCTGAATCATGGCACAATATACCTGGCTGCTGAAAAAAAAAAAGAAAGAAAAAAAATTAGTTTGCTTGCTAATTTCGTAATGCTTATACTCTATACCATTTGGAGGATAGAAGTAGTCCCCAGAAATCTAATTTGCTGTCATTTGTAAGTGTGTCTCCCAGATACATTTTTGGTTGACCAGAAAGTAACAGAAAGTAGTGTTTGTTTGTTTGTTTGTCTGTTTGTTTACATCATCAGTTTCTCAAACAAGTAGTTCAGTGTCTCTGGCATGTGGTTGCGTGTCACTGCAGTGAGACAGAACTTACACACGGGAAAGAAAGTATCTGTGCCTTGCCTTTGTGCGTTGGAGTTATGATTCCCCCCCCTCCCCCTCCCCTTTTAATTTGATGATTCACAGTGTGTTCTCATTTTGCTTCCTGAAACAAAACACATTCCTTAAGATTTGTTTGTCTCATGCATTTCCACCCCCTTTGTCTTGTGAACAATTACTACAACCTTTCCACAGTACACTGGAGTGCATGAAAAGTATTCCTGAGAATAATGAGAATACAACACAAACCTTAACCCGAGCTGATGTAGTCAAACAAACTTATTTTTCATAACCGCCCCTTCATGTGAACCTCAGAATGATAGAGAAGTTTCTTTAAACGGGCTAGTTTCACACAGATTCGTTCAATCTGCATTCTAGTCAGTTACGGTATGTCATTCAAATATGTATAAAATCTCTTCTCATTTTGATTAGAAAAAAAGAAAAGAAAGAAAGAAAGAGAAAGAAACGGTAATGAATATACCTTGTTAGAGCTTTCTGATTATCCCTCATTCATGTCATCTTGTAAATGAAACAATTAACAATTAGCTTGACAGACTGTCTGAACATTTTCATCATTAGCATGCTGTTGCATTAATGTGCTTGAGCTGAAGTGTACAACATCGTTCAGAAATCTCCATTAACTCGCCTTCTCTTTGATGCACAGCTTCATGTACTTCCTCTTTTTTTTAACAGTAGCTTGATGAGAATCTATGGCTGGCTTAATAAGTGTGCATCAGATTAGCAAGTTTTAGACTTTTTGGGATTTTTTTTTTTTTTGGTTGTACCACAAAAAAAGTGCTACTTCTGGGAGTCCAATGGTCCGTCATCTCTTCTCTCTCTCACTCTCTCTCTATCTCTCTCCCCCTTAAAAGAGGAAGAATACATACTCACCATTTAAGTATGTAGGAACGGTTTCATGGGCATTTGGTTTTCTTAAGTGGGCTACAGTCAGATTCTCCTCAAAGTCAAACCAGTTTGATAGACTTGAAGCTAAAGACAACATCCCTAAGGTTCAGATCATAGCCAGTCTGTGAGCTGTACCATCCCTCAGTCAAAACATTTCACTTATATTACCATACAGCAGACAGCAAATTATCAAGCCTCTACCCGTCTCTGTATTTTTCACACGCGTGTCATTATTTTTCAGATAAATTATGAAGCAGATTTCTCTATGCAATACCTGACAGGTATTCAGCACTGGAGTTGATTAGGATAAACCATTTCTGGATTGATTACATAGGGGACGAGATGTTCTTCATTTAAATGAATGGAGGATGAGGTATTACATAGTTAATAACAGGGTGATGTGAAGGATTAGATTCTGAAATGGATGTCTGAGGTTCAAACCACGGTGAAGGCAAAGTGAACACATAAGACTAAACTGCTATCACATTACCGGACGGATTCTCGTCTATATTCTGTCACACGGGCTTTATTGTATCCTGTATGCTTCCGTTCAGACCAATTCATCAACTGTCAAGTCGCCGAATTTTACACAAAAGGAACAGATTTTACACCGAGAAGACATGATGACATCATTTTAATACAACCATTTAAGTTAAAGGTCGTTTTTCACGCCATTCTCCTACCAGGGAAGTACGTTTTTTGCCACATATCATTTTGATTCAAACCAGAGATGAGAGATGGAAGGCATTGGCGTCGGAGATTTAGCCAAATGAGCTGAGGGAACGCTCAGTCCGTCTGATTGACTGTAAGAACCGTAACGTATTCACAGAGCCAAATTCAGTGACAATCTCATACGTTTTTCTCATACATTAATCGCCAAGACCCTTTCAAAAGTCACTGTTTAAGTCTCCATAAAACTTTTTTTTTTTATCCCTCTCTCACAATCAGACATGTATTTTTTTTGCCAGATATACAATTAAGAAAACGGTTGTAATTCTCATAGTAGATCGATCAGTATGTATTTGTGCGTTTGAGAATGTAGTTGAGTCGCTAGAGGCGAAAGATGACGTGGCTTCGTTCGATGGTAAAGTTGTAGACGCTCAAGCACCCATATGCTCGTTGCCTCTCTCTTACGCCAAGTAATGGACGACACTGTCGCCTTTGACAGATGCCCTGTAAATGTGTTCTGTGATGAGGTCAGTAGTTCTGTGTGTGTTTATATGCTCATCTGCTGATGAGATTTTAATATCTCTTTATGTTTGCCTATGAGAAGAAATGCTGTGTACCACCCATCTCTGCTACTCTCCCAGTGTTTCCCATTGTTTTATGGAAATAGTCCATTTTCTCCATTAACTTCATGTGTAGGCAAGTCTAGATGCAAATCTTATGACTTTGACTGATATTTCAACTCTCTGGTCTTGGACTGCGATAAAGGGACAGAGTCATTAAGTCTCCCCAGACACAGGTACCCTATTCTAAAAAGAAACAAAACCTCTTTCAGAATTGAGTCTTTTGAGAGCCTGGTACTGTTGGTTGTGTGTATAAGACTTCTGTAAAACGCTTTTTGAAACGCGCTTCATTTTTGTTCTGAAAAGTACACCCAACCCGAATTCATTTGACATGTCAAATTTGTTCAGACTGGAATCAGGGGAGATGTATGAAACTGGGATAATGAGATGAAATGACAGATAGAGATGAGATTTTTATGAGATATGTCATAAGATAACCTCTGGAAACTACTGCCGTTTTTGTTAGGTATTGAAAATTTATACGATATTAAAACTGCGCTTATTTTCGTACAGAGGTTAAATAGCATTTGATTTATAAAAGCATAACAGCACAGGTCCCCCTGCGAGTTTGACATTTTTTTTTTTTTTGAGCGTGTTTCTGTGTGACTTCAATATTGCTTTGATTTAACGTACCTGAACTGCAAACAAAAGGTTTTGTGGGGTGACTGGGGCACAATGAAAGCGTTTGTATTTAGCAGGCAGCCGGCGGTTTCACCAATTCCCCTCAGACCAGCTGACCTTACACTGAGGCTGACGCTTTTTGTCAGGGATTATTCAGATGCTGCGGGTTCGTGCCAGGCAATTTGTTCTTCGTTTTACCCCACCGTTGCCCATAAAGTACAAAGCAGTAAATATGCCCCCCCCCCCCACCCAACCCTACCCCATTCCTCCATGCTCCTCCACTCTATGCAATGAGGAGCAGACAGGAGGTCGGGGCGGGGGGGGGGGGGTTATTGTGAGACATCATAAAGAGCATGTCACGCTGGAAATTAATACCATACATCACCGTGTACACCTGAGTTGCAGAGGAAAAATACCTCCTTAATGCGATCCAACATTGATTCCTTTCTCAAATATAATTTCCCTGAGTTTTTTCCCCTTTTTCTCGTTTCGGGAAGGCGAGGGGAAGCACGTA
The DNA here is from genome assembly GCF_902362185.1 of Chanos chanos. Taxonomy (NCBI): domain Eukaryota; kingdom Metazoa; phylum Chordata; class Actinopteri; order Gonorynchiformes; family Chanidae; genus Chanos; species Chanos chanos. The sequence continues at coordinate 18,257,282 of NC_044506.1, read as the reverse complement.
CAACGTTCGGCTGGGAGCGCCGGCGCGCCGGGTGTCCGGGGAAGATGTATTAGGCTCTTAGTGGCCGACCACCAAGCTCGCCCACGCTCGGAACGGCCGAGTTATCTGGGTGTGGTGACCTCGCGGAGGCCAGGGTGGCACACGGGGGCGGTAGATTTTTCTCTCGTGGATGGCTAAAACCTTGCGCGGGGTCAGACTGCTAGCTTATCTGGACAAAACAGAAACGCTCAGAGGTCGTTTACCTTTTCAAGGGCTTTCGACTTTGTCGTTTAGTTTTTCGAAAAAAAAAAAAAAAAAAACTCTTCATTTCACAACGCAGGTTTGAGTTGAATTTGCTGATGCGTTTTTGAGGCATATTCATGTATTCTAGGAACGTTTCATGGTTCTCCCTGCAACTTATTAAGGAGTCATGCCATGTTGATGAGATCTCGCCCCTAAGCTTTGAAGTAATGGGGAAATAAGATACATTCTCACACAGTTTCTTAAAATAGCAGCAGTCCATTAAAGATTTTTCTGGGGGGGGGGGGGGGGTTTCTTTTCCTTCTCCACAGAAATCGACAAAGAGAGCTGCGGCGATCCCGGGACCCCTCTGTACGGGACGAGGGAAGGGGACAGCTTCTCCAACGGAGATGTCCTTCGCTTCGAGTGCCAGTTTGGCTTTGAGCTGATCGGAGAGAAAACCATCTCCTGCCAAAATAACAACCAATGGTCTGCCAACGTTCCCATTTGCATCTGTGAGTACAGGACCTGCTCTCACACCTCGTAACATTTTCTGTGCACGTTGTAAACACAAGAGGATTCATCGGATGCTCCCCAAAAACCCATCTGTCATTAACCAGGGACAGAGCAGAATCAACTAAAAGCATTACAGCTCAGCTCACAATCTTCTCAAAGTTGTAACTGGCCTTTTTTAGAGCAGTAAAATATCTAATACATCTACAAGGGAACCTTATCTTGATGATCCTACATTGGATCCTTGAGAGTTTTAAGATGCTGCATTTTTTATGGATTTTAATCATACACACTCATGTGTGTATTATAGCAGCTTTGAAATGCATAGACAAAGTTCTTGCCTCTATTTAATTGGAGTAGGGACCAGGGCACAGTTATTTTTAGCCTGCTCTGGGCCATCTTTGGCATATTGCAATATGAATATTGCAGAAGACACAGGGAGAGATGTAATTCGCAACAGAGTGTGAGATTCTGCCCACTAAAGACAAACGTGTGATAAAGCATCTCAGGACATTTCCATGACATCACAAATGCCCAGAGCTCTGCCAGTACATAAAATATGTTTCTCATATGTTTTATGTATTATTTATTAAATTATTCTATTAAATTATATTCAAAATTATTTCTATGTCAACATCTCTCCAGACACGGGGGCAAATCAGGTCACTGTCTCTTATTGAGGACAGACTGTGGTGTCATTTAGAAATGAAGCAATATCTGTTTGATCGTAAACATTTTTTTCATTTTTTTGCATCAATTCTATTCTGTTCTATTGTTTTCTATTCAATTTTATTCTGTTCTGTTTTGTTCTTCTTCTGTTCTGTTCTGTTCTGTTCTGTTCTATTCTATTTATTAAATCATTTTCTTTTTTGCCTTGCACAGTTCCATGCCTGTCAAACTTCACTGCTCCGATGGGAACAGTGCTATCTCCAGACTATCCAGAAGGTTATGGAAACAACCTGAACTGTGTGTGGCTGATCCTGTCGGAACCGGGCAACCGGATCCACCTAGCATTCAATGACTTTGATCTGGAAGCTCCCTATGACATCCTGACGGTGAAAGACGGTGAGCTGCTGGACTCCTCCGTCCTGGGACGCTTCACAGGGACCGAAGTCCCTTCCCACCTCACCAGCAACGCCAACATCCTGAGGCTGGAGTTCCAGGCCGACCACTCCATGTCTGGCCGGGGCTTTAACATCACCTACAGCAGTGAGTGTCATGACACAGTCAATCTCTCTGTGGGATTTATTTCACAGAACAACAGGAGTGAGGCTCAGCGCTAGGAACCAAAAAGATTTGTTGGTTTAAACCCTGCAGGAATATGAAGAGAAAGGTTCAGGGCTAAGAACCAAAAGGGTCGTTGGTTTAAACCCTACAGGACTGTGAAGAGAGAGGTTCAGGGCTAGGAACCAAAAGGGTCGTTGGTTTAAACCCTACAGGACTGTGAAGAGAGAGGTTCAGGGCTAGGAACCAAAAGGGTCGTTGGTTTAAACCCTACAGGACTGTGAAGAGAGAGGTTCAGGGCTAGGAACCAAAAGGGTCGTTGGTTTAAACCCTACAGGACTGTGAAGAGAGAGGTTCAGGGCTAGGAACCAAAAGGTTGTTGGTTTAAACCCTGCAAGATCGTGAGGAGAGAGAATGAATCTTGCAGCCTGCAGTAATAAAAAGTGATTACAATGTTTCAAAAATAATGTTGGTTGAATAAAATATCTGTGAACCAGGCTTCACGGGGGGGGGGGGGGGCTTGCCATATATAATAGTATGGATAATGTCTATGGGTATGACTGATGATGTAATAATCTTAATCTTCCCATAAAAATCTCCCCAAAAAATTGGATATATAAAAAAATATGTAGTCACATACTAGTATGCTTTGTGCATGAGCCATTCTTTTGTTATTGGAGAATAACATATCATAACTGCCCGTGTTACATGAGTGATGCCGTAGAGGGGGACAGTAAAGTCTTTAGCGTGCTTCATGATTACTCTTCTATATTGAGTAGAGTATATTCACAGATGACCCAGATCACAGAAATGGAACACTACACTTACATGCAGTCATTATCATTGTTGTTTGTTGAGTGCTTTGTTGATAAATTAGGGGTAAAGAGTAGTCGATGGTACACATTTCAGTATTTTGCCAACGTTTTGGTACTTATCAAATTTTAGAGAACATCCACAATGTCATTCATAGTCACATCACTGCTTAATCTATTTCTGCTTCTCTCATACACAAACACACACACACACACACACACACACAAACACGCACACACTCACTCACACTAACAAAGTGACTTCTTAATGGCCTTTATTTGGTTAGAGGGGTACAAAATGTCACAATAATCCATCATCTCCTCGGACGACAAAAAAAAAAAAAAAGTGGAGAAAGAGAAGAAAAAAAATTTCAAAAAAATAAAGAAAGAAATAAAAAGGGAGGCCGCCGGTCCAGAGCGGGCACATTAGGCTGCGGTCATTAGGAACAGAAGCGTTAGATCTGCCCTCTTTACCACGCTGACACCCGACTCTACATTGCCTGTAAAGAGCTGTCGGGAGCCGTATGATTGAGAACTGTTAAATCGGGTATTCGTCCTGACACACGTCACGTCCCTCTCGCAGGCCTCTCCTGTCACCGAGAATCCATCAGGCCGGGTCCATCTGAGCTCGCTTTAAGGGGCTCCAGCCTTTCTGAGCCATCTGCTCCAGGGGCAGTTGAGTGTATGCTTCATAAAGTTCTGACAAAACAGCTGGGAGGTCAATAGCACTAAGTAGATGAATAAACACCCCTAAGTGAAGAGAGAGAATCTTTCTCTCTTTCTCTCTTTCTTTCTGTCTTTCTTTCTTTCTTTTCTTCACCTCAAGCCCTGCCTGCAGTTTTAGTTTTTTGTTTTTTGGTTTTTTTTTTTTCCTTCAAATGAAATGCAACCCAAACACAACACTTCAGACTGGGCACTTTTTTGTTTGTTTCATTTAGTATTAAAAGACAGTCAAATCGCATATTAAGTGAGCAGATGAGAAGCGTTTTAGTCCCTGGGAGGGGATAAGGCTTCTATTCCTAGTTGTCTCTTTCCAAGAAGGGAATGAAGTATTGCACACTTGCAGTGTTGCTGGAAGTGTTTTTTTTTTTCCATGGCTACTGGAAACTTCTTGACCTAAAAAGCTGCGATTCACAGCACAATTTTAAAACATACCGTGGTGTGAAGCTTGTTCTTTGAGGTTTGGGATAGAGAAAAGGATAGATTAAGGTTAAGACTAAGGTTTTTTAAGGTTTTTGAAGGGTTCGTAAGGCAACAAACTTTTCAAAAGTTTCAAAAGCCCTCAACTTTCATACCAACTTTTAATGTGAACTTAGAATATAGACAATGTCGTCACTTGCCGTAACTCTGGAAAGCCACTGAATTCCGGTGTCCTCGTTTTTCCTCAGCTTTCGGTCACAATGAGTGTCCTGACCCCGGAATCCCACTAAACGCCCGGCGCTTCGGGGACAACTTCCAGCTCGGCAGCTCCATTTCGATCATCTGTGAGGACGGCTTCATTAAGACCCAAGGTACCGAAACGGTCACCTGCGAGCTGGACAGCGGCAAAGTGATGTGGAGTGGGCCCATCCCTAAATGTGAAGGTAATTACTCTGCCAACGGCTTAAGGGACGTGTTTGCTGATTGGTATTCAGATGCGAAGCAGTTAGTCCCCAGACCACCATATGGACAGACGCGGCGAGTCGGTGAGCTGAAACATAAGCGGACATTCACCCTTAGGTCAAATATGTATGCTGGGGTCAGGGACCAAGCCCTGAAGGACCCCTGTCAGCAACTGTTAGATGAACTGTCAGTCATGTGTCCTCAACATGACATAGCCCAGATTGTGCTCTAGCACTGCTCACATGACCAAGGCAATGGAAAGCGCTCTATAGGTTTTTTATCACACGGCTTTGTTGAATGCTCAATTCTGATCGTTTACGGCATTCTACGCTATGTTATTTCTGAATAGCAGACCGGTGCTATGACTAACAGAACATTGCCATGGAACTATTTTTTTTTTTTCAGCGGAAGCAATAAAATCATTTTTTAAATCGGTAAAATAATTTTTAAATCAATCATTTTAATTTGTGTCAAATTATTGATTTCTTTAGGAAGTAACCTTGTAATAAGTGGGGTCCGCTTCACGTCAGGGTCCTGAATCACCCTCTCGGGGTTTATTCCCCAATAATGACTAGCTCACTGAACATTATCCCATATATAAAACGTTCTATATTCAAGAGTTTTATATGTGCCCTGTGTCTACTGCTGGGTCTCATTAGCATAAATATAGTACTGACAGTGGAGGTACTTGAAGTACTTGCATTTAATACAGTGGTTGCCTCTTGGTTACCATTTGTATGTAACTGTGTTAGCACCTAGGCTAACTGACATGACTGTATGTGAGTAGACAAGGAGGACACGCTGGTAAACTCAGTGTGAACTAGCACATTTTTACAATAGCTTAACAGTGTTTTACATTTGGACCTGAATTCTGCAGTTAATATTCATTTAAAATGACTGGAGGGTTTGGGGGGGGGGGGGTTTTGTTTGTTGGCAGGACAGTCATTTTTTTCTTTCTTTCTTTCTTTTTTTATTTTTGCTTTCCTTTCTCTTTCTCCAGCTCCTTGCGGGGGTCATTTTTCAGCACCGAGTGGGGTCATTCTGTCCCCTGGGTGGCCAGGCTACTACAAGGACTCACTCAGCTGCGAATGGGTGATAGAGGCGGAGCCTGGACGCTCCATCAAAATCACATTTGAAAAGTACGCGCATGTCCACGCAATTTGGCATTTAACTGTTGTGAAACACGCCGAATAAATGAATCAGAAGATTAACCAGTCGAGCTTATCCGTCTTATTAAAAACGGATTCTCTCCTAATGCTTTTTTTTCAGATTTCAGACCGAGTTAAACTGCGACTTTCTGGAGCTCCACGACGGTCCCAACCTCCTCTCTCCTCTGATTGGCTCGTTCAACGGTACCCAGGTGCCCCAGTTCCTGTTCAGTAGCAGTAACCACCTGTACATGCTCTTCACCACAGATAACAGCCGCTCCAACAGCGGCTTCAAGATCCTCTACGAGAGTAAGTGTTGCATGCTAAACGTACTCCAGCAACCACGTATGAGATCGTAATGAGCGAAGTCGAAATGCATCCTGTCCAACCCCTTCACTCTAACCTTCAGGTCAAACTGAAACCAACCAATTATCCTCATGCGAAGGTCAATCGTACTGTTCCTGCTTACCTCAGACATAAACTAAGGCACCACCTTTAATTATATGCGCATGTAACATTAGCTCACCAGAACTGAGAGCATTAATTAAAAATGTTGTTCGGAGAGAAAAAAAGTGAGAAAATACATACATACATACTGAGTAGCCATAAATGTATTCATTTTGAACCGATAGGTTGAAAATGTGCGCTGTGTTGTTCAGAAGACGTGCGAATGTTCAGAAGAGCCACAACTTCAGAGGTGAGCTTAAACTGAGACTGGTCCTTCCCTCTGCCTATACTCAGGTGTAACAGTGGATGCTTACTCTTGTCTGGACCCTGGGATCCCCGTCAACGGGCTCCGCTACGGACAGGACTTCTCCATCGGCTCCACCGTATCCTTCGGCTGCGACTCGGGCTATCGGCTCAGCCATGAGGAGCCGCTAGTCTGTGAAAAGAATCATTGGTGGAGCCACCCGCTACCTACCTGTGACGGTAGGTGTCCAGAAACGTCACGAATTTGTTTAGAACAGGCAAGTGGACTGAAGAGGAGGACAATGATGTTCCAGAGAAAGTTCCAGAGAGTTATGTGGGAGCGTGGTTGGTAGTGTCACTGCAGTTCCCTGTAGGTGAGATTGAGTTGATGACGCCCCTAAAAATCTGAGACTTTTCTCTCAGATGTTAAATTAATTGGTACACACCTGGGAGAGAAAAACAAGTCCAAAAAAAAAAAGAAAAGAAAAAAACTTTACAAAGGTGAAATAACAGGATATCAGGAGAGAGAGAGAGAGAGAGAGAGAGAGAGAGAGAGACAGTAGATGAATCCTCTTGTTGTATGTAGAAGGGTCAGAGATTGTGCTAAAAATAGTGTTGACGAGGCAATTTTGGCGCTGAGAAAGAAACAGCATGCTGTGGTTTTCTTCTTTTTCCTTTTTTTTTTTTTTTTTTTCTTAACTCCAAAGTAACAGAGCTTTCTGAGACAATGACATTTCAGGTAAATTACAGGCTGATGAAAGTGGTCTCCTTGTCGTTCCTGTCATAGCTCCTTAGGCTGCTTGTCCCTTTCACTTTTGATTCCATTGACTCTCTCTTGCTGTTTTTTTTTTTGTTTTCTGTTTTTTTTTTTTTTTCTTGGAGCTGGCTAAACTGAGACAATGCAATTCAATGGTGAAGCCATTAGACTGTCTGTGAGCAGGCAATTTACTGTGATGGCTGCTTTAGCTGATAGGAACTGATTTGCTCACCAGATTAGACCTCATGGTGGGTGGAGGGGGTGAGGAGTGGAGGGGGTGCACCGTTAACCTCCCTGCAGCGTCAGCCTCCTCGTCATTCCCAGACTCCTCTCTGAACGTGGCATGTATTAGTGATGTGCAGTGGGGTGGCAGGATGTGGGTTTTTTTTTGGTTTTTTTTACATGGAACATGAATAGAAGCGTCTCCTACTGTGACAGCAACAGTATAAGAAAGAGTAGAGCAGTTAAGAGCTCACACAGAACTATGGGAGAGCTTGATGACAGAGATCAAACACATTCACCGAAGGGAGTCATGTAAAACACAGAACCCCATGACAAGTGTATCAGAGATGATTTAAAAGCAGAAGAATAACAGAAACAATATGTGTAAGGACAAGCTAGGATATGTGTGTGTGTGTGTGTGTGTGTGTGTGTGTGTGTGTGCATGCATGTGCGTAAGACAGAGAGAGAGAAAGTTTGATAAACTTGATAAAGTTTGATACAGCTGCGCTTACCGCCCTGTGAAATAGCGTAACTGATTATTGATATACTGATGCACTGCCTCAGTAAGAGAATGAGAAGAGTTTCCTTCCTTAGGATGAAGAAACAACAGTCAACCCTTGACGTGTCACATTCATCTGTATCTCTCTTGTTCATCAGGGATCGCATCAGCCTTTCTCAAACAGTCCCCATCCTTGCTTTTGCCATTGGGGAAAGTGCTACAGCAGCAGAAATTGCTTTATAACACTGCAGTAACTGTGTCACTCCTTACTGTGTGCGCTATGCCCTTGTCCTTTACAACAAGAGCAATTTTCTCAATCTTGAACCTTTTTCTGTCTTCCAGCACTCTGTGGGGGAGACGTTCGTGGTCCAGGAGGCACCATCCTGTCCCCTGGGTACCCAGAGGTGTACCCCAGTTCTCTGAATTGCACCTGGACCGTGGAAGTCAGTCACGGCAAAGGTAAGGGCAAAGCAGTCAGTCAAATATCTATTCATGTTTTTTGGCTGACCTTAAAATTCATTGATATTAATGAAATACTTATTATAGTCTTATGTGGGATTTGTATAGGTTCTTTATAGTCCTAATGTAAAACGCTCGAGAGCGAACGTCCCCGCTTCGGTTTTAAAATCCCAGAACTCTTTCTGTTAGCTGTCATATCCACATTTGAAAGGATTTGTGCCAGGGGCCACTTTGAGCAAGAAGGGATTAAGAAATTTAGCAAAGTTTTGCAAAATCACTCGCTAGATAATTGACTTGCAAGCATAAGGTTTTTAAGATGTGACAGGTATATCCAAAAGGCACAAGAGCTGTCCTCCCAAACCCAGTCATTTCCCATGCTCACAGATCAGTCCAGTATTACAAAACTGCAAGACATGGCTCAGTGTTTGAATAGTCTCCACTGATCGATAAAAATGTGGACCTGTGTCAGGAAATGAAGTTTCTGGGGGGAAAAAAAAAACGTTTTTTCGTTGTTGTTGTTTTAATGTAAAGTACAGGTTTCATGTAGGTCTCGTGCAATTACAAGGTAATTACACATGTAAAAAAAAAAAATTATGGTTCATTCATCTCCACATTGACCTAGATTCATAGCAGCCTGCATTGCTGGTAACCAAGAAGAACTTATTAAGACAGGAGGGCAAATGTTTTTTTTTTCTTTCTGTCCAATACGGAGGATTAATGTGTGGATTAATAAATGGATGAGGAAGGAACTCCCGGAGTCTATCAGACGGCCAGCTAAAACAGTAAAACACGCTACCATGAATACAGATTTTGATACTCATCCATATGAAATATCATTTTACAAGCTTTGAGTTCAGAAGAAAGAAAGTTCCTTTGAATTTTAATTTCCCATGGCTGCTACCGTATTCAATACAGAACAGCATTATGGTCTTTGGAATAATCATACAGAATGGAAATGTGGTTCCTTCCATCTTTCTTCAAAACAACAAAAAAAAGGAGGAAGGGGTATCAAAAAATCCCTGTGTTCCACTTTCATTGATTTTTTAGCTTCTCATGCATTGAGATTATACCATAAATTCTTTTTTTTTTTTGTGTCCTTTGCTTGTACTTTGTGTCAGATTTACATTACCTTCACCCCCACCCCTCCCCCGGCGTGATGCTACAATCTCATCTGAGGTTGAAAGGCAGCTGAAACGCTGTTATAAGCTGGCCTCACACCTGTCCTCTGCTCCTGGCTTGTCTTTACAGGGGTCCAGTTCACCTTCAACACCTTCCACCTGGAGGATCACCATGACTACCTGCTTATCACGGAGAACGGGAGTTTTGTGCAGCCGCTGGCCCGCCTCACAGGCTCAGAGCTGCCGTCGCCCATCAATGCGGGCCTCTATGGAAACTTCAAAGCCCAGCTCCGCTTCATCTCTGACTTCTCAATCTCCTATGAGGGATTCAACATCACCTTCTCAGGTGTGTTTGTGTGTGTGTGTGTGTGTGTGTGTGTGTGTGTGTGTGTGTGCCTATGGAAGGGGGAGCATGCAGGTGTGCACTTGCTTATGTGTCTGTAGAGTGTTGTCAAGGGGCTTGCAGAGAAGAGGTTGTACATGACAGTACAAGACAATAGTGTGGCACTTTTTACAGAACATTGCTCCAACCTTGCAAACAGAACTTGTTTTTTTCTTCAGTTCCTGTTATTTTGCTGTTTTTTTTTATACCCCCAGGTCATTTGAATACGGGGGTTTGCCATCATAATTAATGGAGTAATCATCCCATTAGGGAACGTGTAATTATGAAATATCCCTCTTGTTTTGTGTGTCCTTAAACCCTGTGAATCGTATCATGCTGTGATACTTTGTTTAACTCTGATGATTCATGGATATGTTTTTCACTGTGACATCAGGTCTACACACTCAGTGATATTCAGAGTAAATGCAGGTCTCTCAAATGAGATAAATCTTTAATCCCCTTTACACATAATTGTGTACTTTCAAAACTTATAAAGCTGAAAAGTAATTAGAGTGTCACATTTTTGATTTACAAAGAACTTCTTGCAAAGGCTTGTAATGTACTAGGAGGGATTAGTTTGTTTTTCTAGTTTACTTATCAAGTACAGATTCTGAGTGTCTTTTGATCTGTTAACAGTTAGCAGCGACCAGCTAGTTAAAATCAAGCTACACGTATTGCTCATAATTAATATAGAAATCTTATTACACAACGTTCAGTGTCATTACCGCTACGTTCTACCATACTGAGCCCATGTGGTGCATTTGTTTATCAGAGTACAACTTAGAGCCGTGTGAGGACCCCGGGGTCCCACGTTTCGGCAGGCGCAACGGGTACAGCTTCGGCATCGGCGACACGCTCACCTTCTCCTGCAATATGGGATACCGTCTGGAGGGGGCGCCAGAGATCATTTGCCTGGGAGGGGGGCGGCGTATGTGGAGTGCACCTCTTCCAAGGTGTGTGGGTACGTTGTCAGCTGTTTTCATTCACTCTGACCTCTTTTATGTATTTTTATTTGTTTGTTTGGTTTTTTTTTGCATGTTTCTAATTCAGACTTAGTCTCAGGTGAGCAGATGCTGAACTATCCCATCTGCAAAACCTTTCAAGCTCTGGTGCACTTTGCCACTTCAGACAGGATCAAAGACTGGGCGGTTTTCATTGTTCTCGGATGGGAAGCTAATCTTTGGAGCCCAGCCATTGCAGATACTGATTGGTTGTGGCCATTGTCAATCAGTTGTTAAACACCCTCCTCATCTTTAGCTGACAACATGTACCAGAGTATGAAAATCACTTCACTGGAGTTCTGTTCACCTGAGACTAATTCTAACTAGACAGTACGGCACATGGATATGGTTCCTGTTGCATTGTAAGAGAAAGGAAGCGTCTGCTGTCAATAAAACCCAGCACTGAGAATCCATCAAACTGCTTTAAACCATATCTCATCAAGGTAATGTTCGTTGGAAAGCGTGCATCCTGACCTCCACACCAATAGAGAGATGGTTTACAGAGCCGTGTGCAGCTTAATAGCCTCTAATTCTGAGAATCAAAATCAACTTTACGAAGTCTCTGCCTTATTTAGCCAGAATGAATTATGGTAGGTTACTCGACCTCCTTTCATATCCTTGGCATATTGCTGTTTTACGCCACGGAAACACTGCTTTCGCCAAGCAACGTGACAGCCGTACTTGTCACTATTGGCGAAGACATCCTGCCTGTTGTGCCCATCAGGTCCGATACCTAATACTGCTTCTTTCACTTTTATCTGTCGCTCACGAAACACCAGTAAGGCAGGAAGGGAACGCAGTTTTCTGTTCAGCACGCCACGTCGCTGTAGATTCAACCTCTCCGGATCTCTGACAAGGCAATGTGGGAGGGAAGAGGTAATGTGTAGCCATAAAAAAAAAAAAAAACTATTAAGATTTTACAAAGAAATCACAGTCCTGCAGCAGCGTCTCCTGGAAGATATCCACACGTGTTATTTAGAAAATGAAGCACAAATAAAGTGGCAATTATAATAATGGAAAAAAAAAAACATTTTCACCGCTTTGCGTGCTAGCTCTGCTTTTTTCTTTTTACTTTTTTTTTTTTTTTTTTTCTTCCTTCCGTTGCCTTCGTGCGAGAAGGTCAGCAGTCTTTTTTTTTTTTTTTTACTTAAATGGGAAAAAAGGAACAGGGGATTAATCACATACATTCATCATAATTGTGAGTAAGTCGTTCAGGCTGTTTGTGTCTGGAGGTTCGCATCTATGCGACGCTGAGTCCGACGCCAGCTGGGGGCCTCCAGTTGGTTCAGGAAGCACAGTTCACTTTTCTGGGCTGGACGGAAGCTGGTGGGCAGATTGGGGGGGGGGGGGAGTTGTTTACAGAGGGTAAGTGGGTTTTGATGGTGAAGCCAGAGGAACTGAAGGCTGTTTTTAGATTCAGATTAGAAACTGCAGCTGCCATTCGGAAGGAGACAGACTAAAGGAAGGGAGGTGTATAAATCAAGGCAACCTGACAGTGACACGGGCCTCAACTTTCCTCCCTATCGATCACAACTATTGATTTCCACATTCCGAGAGAGAGGGGGTAGAGAGAGAGGGACAGAGAGAGAGAGAGAGAGAGAGAATAAATAAATGAATAAATAAATAAATAAGCGACTGTTTTTCAAATGAAGATAGATGGGCTCACAATGAAGAGACAAAGAAGAAACGGTGGAAGATTTGTGCAAAGAAAGATGTTACTATTTCTCTGTTTCAATTTACATTTTTCAAATGGAAGTAGCTTACTCGTTACACAAGTGAATATTCGCTAGCTACGTAATTATCGATGTTTTGCATAATTTTTTGCATATGTTGAACACTGCGTATTCTAGATTGCACCGGAATCTGTTAAAAAATAAAAACGTACCCCGCGGGGATTTGTATTTTGTAGTTTTACTCATTATAGCAAGCGTTACCACGGCTCTGTCGCCTCTAGTTTTCCAATCAGCCTCTTTAAACAGAGCACATGACATTGCCAATATATAAACTTCTCATTTTTTTCCATCACATATGTTGAAAGAGACAGATATCTTCAGACAGGAGAAAGAGAGAGAGAGAGAGAGAGAGAGAGAGTTCTTCCTTACTCTTCTTTAATCTATTCCTCAAGATTAATCTCTCCGGCAGTAAAGAGTACTGCAGGCTCCAATCTTTCTCTTATAGGGCCATTAATCAAATGCAGGAGACGTTTATGAGGAAGCTAAGCCTATTCGATGGGCTGCAATAAGAGTTACAGTATGTGTTCACATAATATACTTTTTCATATGAGAGAACATAAGGCTTTCTCTATCCAATATATAGGGTCTGAGCAATTAAAGCCTTTAGCATCTGTATTCTCTCTGACACATGAAAGTGATCAGCGATTGGTCGAGCAGTCGAGTAAGGACTCAGTGATTGGTCAAGGTACCTACTGTAAACCAATCACGATCAAGTTTTTCTTTTTTTCTTTTTTTTTTTTTTTTGTCTCCTGTAAATAATGTTAACGGTTTGAAGTGTCATCTGTAAATCTGGCCTTTAAACTGTAAATGGTATCGCGGCTAATTGCTTTCCTCATACATTAGTGCCAACGGAAACCCCCTGCTCTCAGCATCGACTGTCTGTACTGAGGAAGTCTCCTGAGACTGCATACTGGTCAGAAATGGAGAGGTGCTATGAGGCCAATCAATTCTACATTTCCATATTGTCTGACATGATTTTTCAGTTGAACTGATGAAGCACTTTGCTGGATGAGGGAGAAAGGTGAAGATGGATGAATTTGTTGTTGTCGTTGTTGTTTTTACTGAACAAAGCATAGATTACATTTTAAAAATGGCATTTCACAATGGCCATTGTAATGATAAGTAATAACGACATGTGCGAACCATGCCTTTGTATCTGAATGGCGTAATGAAATTTCAGCCTGTTCGTTTGATGTGTCCCCAGGCACCCCGCATGGAAATGAATCTTGGACACAGTGACAAACCAAACACAGAGGACATTGTTTCGGTCAAAACTGACTGACACACACACACACACACACACACACACACACACACACACACACACAACCCGTAGATGGTAACGATAATGAAATTGTTTACGTAAATGCATGTATACACACATACATAAATACCCAATTATTTAATGGTGATATTTTTGTGTTGGAACCAGGAGCTTGACTGATTGAAGGCCTAATTTCCAGATCTTTAATGGAATGGAATGGCAATTTAATGAGATGTCAAATGTTTTTGGGTTTGTTTGTTTTGTTTTTTTTTCATTTTCTACTTTGTTCTTCATGTCATTTCTCCTCATTTGTGAAGACTGTTGTGATCAATATGACTTTTTCACTAACAACACCTTCTGCCACGTCAAACACGGGCACCCAAAACGCCTGATAAATGCAAGGACACTACATGCCTTTCCCACGCACAAATCCTCACCACGTATTTTATGACTTTTGCACTCCATTTGTTTCAGTTGTCATGATCTGACATCAGATATTTCCTTGCATCCAATTTCTCATTTTTTTTTTTCAACCCATACATTATAAAACTCAGCAAGATGTTCAGAGTCCATTAGATGTGAATGTTGTGCTTACTTTTTCACAATAATGTGAGACGTGTCATATTTCTTATTCACAAGCCATTACATATTCATCATGTTTAAAATCACACTTTGACAAATATTGCTTTGGGGTGATGGGCCTGGAACTGTGTCACATGGGCCCAGCCTGTTCACAGTGTGTCGAGATGACAAATATTCATGATCAGGAAATGACTTCTTTAATTATTCATTCAGGACCATCAATCATTAACAGTAAGTCGCATAAAAACAGGCAAGAAATAATAATAATAATAATAATAATAATAATAATAATAATAATAATGAATCCTGTGAAGTTCACATCTGTTATGTTTCTGTTGTATTTTTGAAACACACCTCACCTTTGATTGCTTGCAAGCTAATTACTGAGTTCAAAGCAAACCATTAACATAGCTACTGAAAGTACATTTAATGCTAAAGGCCAAAAGCTAATGGTACAATGTCTTGCATTTTTAATGCTTTTAGTCGCTGTTCTCTCATCACAGTGACCAATGCTTGTGAGTCACTGTGACCAGATGGAGTTTTCATTTTGCTTTCCGGTCCTGTCAGGGTTATTCTGTGTTTTGTTCTGTTTTTTTTTTTTCGCCTCGTTCGCTTCCTGAGAGGAATCCAGACGCGATTCGTGTGGAGGCCCATGCTAAAGGATACGTTATCAAACCCGAACGCACAATCCGAACACGGATGCTTCCTTAACGACGGAAACCGCTCGTTACTGATGAAGACGTTAGTCAGACGGAGTCATTTGTGTCAGAGGCTGTTACGTTCCATTCCTATGTAAAGCACATATGATGAATGATTAAGCCCCGCGTCTGTCATACCCTGAACCTGTTCAGAATTACAGCAGACCCTCATATTAGCTTTAATTCTCAGGTAGCAGAGCTGTAAGTCATAATTTAATTTCCATCCAATTCCGTACACGACTCTTTCATATTCATGTGTGCAAAGAGCCTGTTTGCTTTGTGAACATTCATTAGATGTTGATTTATGAATTCCCAAAGCTTTCTGCAGAATGGCATATAAATATTACAACAGTAACTGTATTTTTTTCTTCTTTGTTTTTTTTTGGCTTTTAATTAAAGTCACCAACTCAGGATACTATAGGATTATGGATACAAATATGAGGGTATAAGTCTCCTGTTCTTACATACGAATATTTCAGGAATAATTCACAGTGAGCCCTATGCAATCTGAATTCAGGCTTATGTCATGTTGTGACATATAGTATAGAATTCATAAAAGGTTAAAGGCTGAAGTTACTCAAGCAATGTTGACAATTCAGCTGTTCACATGCAGGTTTTTTTTTTTCATATCTATGTGGGTAAAGCAAGAGAGGAGACACCAATTATGTGGCAATGGCTTTGAGGCTATTTCTCTCATGCTGTATTTAAATTATTAGTGATATTGCTTTTTCATGAAGTGACACCCCCCCCCACACACACACACACACATTCCCAGCTTCTGGTTAATCACAATGCCATCACTGATATGAAACGACCCGTTCACAGGAACAGAGAACCCTATGCACTGCATATTCCTGCCTAAGAGTGTGTGTGTGTGTGTGTGTGTGTGTGTGTGTGTGTGTGTGTGTGTGTGTGTGTGTGTGACACATGAACAAATACCTTATCTTTTGTTGCCCGGCAGTTTTGTGCTTTGTTCATATTTCATATTAAATTAACATTCTTAGCAAGTCTCAGCTTACTCTTATGAAAACCCAGCAGATTCATAACACAAAAGTGCTTTTTTCGTCTAATCTTGATATTCAGAGAAGCTAGAGGGAATGAAGATAATGCAAAAAATAAATAATAATAAAAAAAAAGGCAAAGCTGAAAAGTCTTGGGTGGTTTCACTGGAGAGAGGCACAGTGCTTTTTGAGATGGGTGTGGAGATTAGGCATTGCGGTGTATTGTAGCATGCATTTTATTTTATTATAACTTCATGAACAATTGCTGTTGTCAATCTTGATGGTGTATGTGAGTAAGGCTTGAGTCTACCACATTGGGATCATGCAAGAAAACCAAAAAGAAAGAAAGAAAGAAAGAAAGAAAGAAAGAAAGAAAGAAAGAAAGAAAGAAAGAAAGAAAGAAAAAAAAAGAAAATAATTTTCAAAACAAAATCATATGGGGTTTTTTTTCAGTTTTTTTAATCTTTATGAAAATCTGTGTCATGTTATACAGTTGTGATGTTATTTAAAGCTTAGAGAGATCATCTCAGAGCATTTGGATCCATCTGCCCTGATACTAATATATTTTCGTTTTTTCTCATTGTTCATTCACGTCACGCCTACGGGGCCTTGAGCGCGATACTGCAAAAAGTAAATCTAAAACATCATCCTTTGATGGGTTTCATTCTCACCCAAACACCTCAGCTTGCTTTTTTTTTTTTTTTCTGTGGCTGAGCGAGAGATTCATCCTGTGCTCTGTTAATCAGAGTAATTTGGTTACTTTTGCCTCCAAAGGATGAACTTTTGCCTGCCTGCTTAGCAGAGTGCAGAAGGAAGTCTATATTGCAACATTTAATATTCCATCAAAGTCAGAAACTGGTTGTCAAGTCTTGCTGCATCTTCAGTAACAGGATATGGAGGCAATGTCAACACACCTCCTGCCCTTGGATGGTTGTTTCGGTGGTAAAGCCTCTGTCCTGTTAGCATTAGTGCAGTTTACTTTTCATTAACAGAGGAAAGGGACAACAAAGGATTTCAGCTGATTAACACAAAATTAAAAGAGCTCTTTACCGCAATAATCCTGCTTTGATTCTCCAGAAGAGAAAGAGAGAAGGAAAGAGTGAGTAAGAGAGAGAGAGAGAGACAGAGAGACAGAGAGACAGAGAGAGAGAGACATACCAGATGTTGACTGGGGTGATATAGCTGCGTAAAAAAAAAGGCCGCTGTCCAAGGTGCTGAACAGTCCTTTCAACGTTTTGTACCTTTTTTAAGGTTAAGAAAGGGGGGGGGGGGGGTGGCGGTGGTCTTGTTAAAGCCAGTCTAATGAAACAGAGTAATGCCCAGGCGGAGAGGAGGTGTTTAACAAAGGGCCCTGTGCTGCGTGTCGCCGCCCATTCAGGCCGCGCTTAATCACGCCCGGATGATTGCCGGGCTTGTCTGTGATTTCACTGATCTGTGGAGGGTCGGCAGGGGGAGTCTAGCGAGCCGCCACGCCGCTGCCTCATGCATTACAATGCTTAAGAGTCACTGATGAAGTGTTTGGTACTGCCTAAATCATGCCGAAGTAAGCAGCCGGCCCCGCCTCCCTCCTCCACACACACACACACACACACACACAAACATACACATACACACACACACACACACACACACACACACATACACACACACAGTACCACGGTTTGCATTCTGGGTGTGAGTTCTTTTTCTGCTCTTTTTACAGTCCTATTCTTCCGTAAAAAAATATTAAATTGATGATCTCTCTCTGAAATGTAGGGGGTTTTGTCTATTAAAGAGATGATAGTGTGTGTTGCCCCCTCCGTAGTCTCTCTGAATCCTAGAGCAAATATGCAACAACCACCTCTTACCTCAGGGAGATATTTGTGAGTGTTTGTTCCTCTCTTGTGTGTGTGTGTGTGTGTGTGTGTGTGTGTTCGTGTGCGCATGCGTGTGCATATGCATTTTTTTGTGTTTGATTATATAAACCCTCTTTGCACCTGCTCTCCAGCAAACAGGCACACACACACACACACACACACGCACACACACACACACACACATACACACACACACACGTACACAGTGTCTCTTCTGCACTGGTGTGAGAGGAGGCGCTATGTGTTTGGAATTTGAATTGCTCTCCGGAATTCAGTTTGCCTGATTATCTGTCCGAGTAATTTTAGCTTTTGACCCACTAGCATCGCATTGCAGATTCATCAGATTTTTTGGTTTCCTCTTTGCTTTTGTCTCCTGTGGATCAGGGGGTTACATTCCATCATAAAGCAATTTCAGCGACAGGTTCACCCAGCCCGCCGCTGCTGCTGCTGCATTTTAAAACCATTTGTTTGTCTCAACTGCACATTTTCAAATCTGCTTTTTTTTTTTTTTTTCCCCTTCCTGTTTACAGCAAGCCCGGTAAATCAAACATCCGTCTAATGGAACCGACAATCAAAAAAAAAATTTTTTTCTACTTTTCATCCTACGCTTTACTGCGATAGTGCTTAAAAGAATAAAATTTGTCCCTCAGATTAAAGACTAAACCTAAAGGACAGGCAGCAATAAGATGGATGAACACTCAAGATCTTTTCTCACGCAATACGATTTAGTCTCACGGCACCTTCGATTCTTTATTTATTTTTAATCCATTTATTGAGGTACATGACTGCAGTTTAATATTCCCTATAAAACAACTAGCCGCCAACATATCTCTCAGTGTTTCCTGACTTTAGTGTTTAGTGAAGAAACTTGACAGGATATTTGTTTTAGACCAGCACTGCCACACCATGTTCATCTTATCTGCTGAGTGTCAAAGCTGCCATTAATCGAGCCCAGCGTCGCAGTGTCGAGCCTGAATGTGAATATCTTGTCAAGTGGGACTGAAGTTTGGCAACGCTGCCAGCGTGGAAGAGCTCTGAGCGTAGTGTTCGTCTCTCAGGGCAGACTGAAGATGTTACAGGACACGTAGGACGTGTAGGATATGACGCTTGCCGTCCGGGTTCCTCTGCTTCCCTCGTGTCTACATTGACAAACGAAATGAGAGTTTCTTAAATTATGAGAGAAATCATAGAATGCGTTATTAGTAAAATATCAACTAAACGACCCTCCAGTCTCCGATCAGGCGACTGGATAGTGTTAATCAGTAGTGTTAGTGATAATCAGTGTTAACCATTTCAGTGGCTCTTAGGGTGTAAGTGAGAGCATATTTGCCGACCGGTTTTTATGTCCATCATAAAGAAAGGCTATAAAAATGTGCGTAGCTTTGAGCGTTGATTTTTAGATAATTATCGCCCGGTACCGACCAGCACATTTGTGTGTGGTGTAAAATGGGATTTTTATTGTCTTGGAATTAACATATATGTTTGAGTGTGTGTGGGCGTGTGTGTGCGTGCATGCGGGCACATTCGTGTGTGTGTGTGTGTGTGTGTCTGTGTGTGTGTGTGTGTGTCTGCCTGTCTGTCTGTGTGTGTGCGCCTGTGTGTGTCTGCCTGTCTGTCTGTCTGTGTGTGTCTGCCTGTGTGTGTGTGTGTGTGTGTGTGTGTGTGTGCCTGTGTGTGTGTGTGTGTGCGTGTGTGTGTGTGTCTGTCTGTCTGTCTGTCTATCTGAGTGTGTGTGTGTGTGTTTGTGTGTGCTTTGCTCTCCTCTGAGCTGCAGGAATGGCACACACATGTTCAGAGGGACAGGGTTGAAAAAGCCTCAGACAGCAGACAGGGCACATTCTTTGTGTTGGACAATGACGTTTTCAAATAGAAGAGAGAAAAAAGGAAAAGCTTTGCCGCTCTTTTCTCTAGCTAAACCAGTCCACTTATCAGATAGGTTTTTCATGTTCCCCAAAAGTTCTCTAAAAAAAGGAATCAGCTCCCTCAGGAACAGACCATTACTGTCAACTTCCATCTCCAGTAGATTATCAGCAGCAACATGTAACAAAGTGGTTTTTTTCCCACCTCCTACACAACAATTAGATTTTGGAACTTTTTTCCTCCACCCGCAACCAGTAGACACTCATCTAGTAGAAGAATGTGTAAAACTACTGCTTTGATGCTGGAGAGAGAGCGAGAGAGAGAGAGAGAGAGAGAGAGAGAGGGGGGATGGAAGTTGAATACTGTATAGAAAATGTAAAAAACAAAAAACCTTTGGTAAGTGAGCTTTCAACAGTTCATATTATGAGGATTGTTATGATTTGAAAATAATTCAGCTCCTGAAAATTGTTTGCAAATTATAAGCGACCGCGCTGTAATGAAACGTGAGGTTTGGTGACCGCTCATGAAATCTGGATCAGTGCACAGTTGCACAAGCTGAGAGTCTGCGGTTTGAGATTAATCAGAGTTGTTTTCTAAAGCAGTAAAAAGAGACAAGTGCAGTTAAATTGTATATTGTAAAGTAAGCAATCTTCTGAAGTTAATGGCGATTTCTGTTTATATTTGTTTGGTGGGAACTTAAGAAAATTAAACTACCCAGAGCAACGTGATGGTCTGCAGGCAGTTCTGCTCTCTCATTCTTCTCTAAGGCTATGAAACATAGCTGACATCAGAAATTAAAGCCCTTTAATGATGCCACCCACAAAACCTCCACACTCCGCAGGACTTCTAATGACCAAGGAGGGTGGGTAGACATGACACTCCCTCAGATATCTATGCACATGTATGAAAAGCATACACACACACACACACACACACACAGATACACACACACATACATACATACACAGAGACACACACACACAGAGAGAGAGAGAGAGTGTTAGATTTTGCTGGGCCTATCTTGTTTCTTTCCTCTCCTAGTCTCTGAATCTCCATTCCAGTGCTTTCAGAGCAGTCAACTCTGTGACCCTTGTGTGTGTTAGGGCAGTGAGTGCAGGCGGGGCTTTTTTTTTTTTCCTTTTAGATTCTCTCTGTCAACCCTTCTCCCTATTCCCTATTCCCTATATACTGCGCTGCTTCTCTCTAAACACACGGCTCAGTTTCAGCTGCCTGTTGGGCCGTGTTTGGCCCTAAGACCTTAAGACCAAGATCAGGGACCACAGTTCAGGGTGTGGAGGAACATCCGTTGTCACAGCAGGCAGAAATGACTCGTGTGACGTAGTGCAGAAGGAAGGAGAAAAGACCAAGAAGTGCGCGTTGCTAGACAAGCACCATTCACTTACTTCTCCACAACATAAGTCACAGATAGGTTTTTGTTTGGCTGAGAACAACGATGCACAGGGATTCAGTTATCCAACTGAAAACAAAGCAACCGTGTGTTTAATGCCAACAGTCATTTCCGTGCTACTTCATCTCAGACTTATTATTTGGAATTGCACTGATTGGAATGGGATTGTTTAAATGTAGCACACGCTGGAGATGGAGATGGAGATGGAGATGGAGATGGAGATGGAGCTTGTTCCTTGAGCAGCTGAGTCACCAAGCCGCGGTCACTAACGGACAGGAGCTGATGCAGTTGGTACGAGATTCAAACAAGTCCAATTTCGCTCTCCTCCAAGTCTGCTAAGTCACTTTAGTTTACTGCAGAATTCATAGTGTGGTAAAATGACTTTGGACATGGCAGAGTAAAGCATTCGTTAGGCCCACTCACCTCAGCTGTGACTGGGGGGAGACTTATGAGATTGTGGGTATTGTGGGGACCAGGGGGGAAAATTCATTAGTTTGATTGTTTGTTCTCTTTTTTTGTTTGGTCGGTGTATGAATGGAATGGGATGGGATGGGAAGGACGCATCGGGCCGCTCTCTCAAGCACAAATTCAGGTCGTGTCTGTTGCTGGCTTTCTGAGGGTGGGGGGGTGGGGGGGGGGGGGGGGGGTATTGGTAATTTACTAAATGGAGGCAGTAACCACAGTGATTTATTCAAAATATGACACCGGTAATATCGTCATAACATGGCGCACTGTGTGGGAATGCGACGCAAGAGCATTAAATAAATCAGCCAGGCCGTGCTGGTTTATGCGTCCCCACTCCCGAGCAGAATGCATGATGGGTATTCATACATCTGTTTTTACTGTCTGTTGTGCCATTAACTCTACATTTGATGGTTATTGTTCAGCGTCGGACCCCTGGTCCCCGGCCAATGCGGAATTCTTAACTAACGGAGCCAGTTCTGCAACTCCGCCAGTTTGGTTTCACTGTTTTCAAAGCTGATTTGCCTTCAGCTTGAACACTGCAGGTTTTTCAGCCTGTCAGGAACAATCAACTGCAAAATGCAAGCCTGACCGCCAAACTTTACCACCAGGAAATGTCCGTGTGCCATACATAAAAGCCTGTTTATAGCCTTACCTGATGAAATATTACGTGTGTAATGGTAAAGTAATAGGATATCTTGATATCTTGGCATTTTGATTACTAGCTCCTAGTTGCGTTATTGCATTGTTGTCCCCCCAATGTGTCTGTGTTTTTCTTTTTCTTTCTTTTCTTTTCTTTTTTTTTTTTTTTGTTTTGTTTTGTTTCCCACTTGGTCTCTAGCTGAGTGCGGATCATCCGTCATCAATAATGAGGGGATACTGCTGTCACCGAACTACCCCATGAACTATGACAACAACCACGAGTGCATCTACAGCATCCAGGTGCAGGCTGGGAAGGGCATTAACATATCTGCTAGAACCTTCCATTTGGCCCAAGGGGACATTCTGAAGGTAGCTACGCATGTATTGTATTAACTACGCACACATTCTATATATTCATTATATATCAAGTCATTTTGGATTAAAGCAAAGCCAAATGAATAAATGTAATGTAATGTAATTACAAATACAACCATGAGCAAATTTCTGTTGTGTCAGTTGTAACTTAAATATATGCTGTATGGTGGTTGAGAGTTTAAGTTCTCCTAGCCTCTTTTCACCTAATCACCTGACTGTTGGTACTGATAAAGCATCGTTCCAAATTCCAATCCATGAAGACAGCACTTAAATGCACGTTTAACTGATCACAGATTCCATTGCTAACGGACACAATGTTAGTGCTGTCTAACAACAAAACCATTGTTTTATGAGACTGAAATTTGGGCAAAACTAGTATTTTTTTACAGAGGAAGCTTGCTCGTTAGTCAATAAGGACAGTAAGGAGTGAACAAGCATTGTGTATCTACCTACAAAACACCCAAAGAATAACAGACTTATTTATGAACAGAGAAAAAACTCTAAGAACTCCAAGTTCTTGTGGAAATACCAGTCTGATTTCATGAATCTCTCATGTGAACAGTTCCTAAACATAAACTGGTTTGTAGAAAATTGGCCAAAAGTTCCAAGTAGTTTTAGCCAATTTCGCTATTACATGTGTTAATACGAGAAATAATTCTTTTTTACCAGTATAATGACAATAGAACAACAACATACAACTTATGCAAACTTCATATTGTCCATTCATGTGCTTTTACTATATAAATTCATCATTGCTAACGGGACGAAATGGATCCATTTCATTTTGAATCATACCTCAGCTTTGTCTGACATGGTAAATATCTTTGGACTCACAGATTTATGACGGGAAAGACAACGCGGCCCACGTCCTCGGGGCGTTCACGGGATCAGCCATGCTCGGCCTGACGCTCATGAGTACATCTAACCATCTGTGGCTAGAGTTCTACTCCGACACCGAGGCCACGGGCGAAGGCTTCAAGCTGGTCTATTCCAGTAAGTCTGGATCCAGAGCTCACCTCCCAAGTGATTTCACATGAGTGAAGTTTATTTAATGGTGACAGAGTTGAGGACAGAAACAGTGAAGATCTTCTGAAGGAGGTCTAGATTCTGAATCTGATTCTGAATCTGAATCTGAATCTGAATCTGAAGTTGAAACGCATTCATTTTTTGTTAGTCTCACAAAGGACTGACATGATTTCCGTACTGCCTCTCCATCCTGACATTGATTGCTCTAATGTGCTGTGTAGTAGCCTACGGGTTAGATGTGTTTTACAGATTAGCCTCCAGCTATTGCTGATCAGCATTAACTTCAACCGCTGTTTGCTCTTAGACATAAATTGGGATGCACTGGAGAAGTGAACAGGTAGAATTGCATCAGCATTGCTCTCACACGCCACATTAAAATTTTTGGTTAAAAAAAAAAAATGAAACAAGTACTAAAAAGGACATATTTTCAGGCCAACCAATTTACCACTTTACAAAACCTTTTTTCTTTTCCATGTGTAGTCCATCACTAGTATAATAAGGACAGAGTCATTGTCTGACAGCAGTGGGACCAACCCCTAAGAATCCACTTGAAACAAATAAAGCGTAGCATGCACTGAGGAATTACCCAGACTGTTGAGAGCGACGAGTGTGGTGTCGCTCTCGGTCAGCCTTGGTTCCGTTTCTTACAAGGACCAAATTTGTTCGCAGAAGGTATTGCTGTGGAATTTCACAGGTCTGATGTCATTGGGTTGACCACGGCAGATCTGGATTCGACAAGGGGCTTTTGTTTCCAGTGGGGAGGGGCGGGGGGGTTGGGGTGAGAAATTATTAACCTGCTCCTAGGCTATCTCTTTTTGAAATCGGCTAAATCCCTGCCTGCACAGGATTTCATTTCACCTGCGGGAAAAGCCGGCGGAGAGGGAGAAAAAATAAAGGTTAGAGGGAGCAGCAGGGAGGTGAGGCTGTCACTGTGATTCAGACACCACACGTTGTAATTGAGCCCGTCAAGAAAGAAGCGAAAACGACAGTGGATTAAAATGGCCTTTTTGTCGTCGTCTTTTTTAATGGAATCAGCCCCCCCCCCCCCCTCCCCCCCCCTTTTTTTTTTTTTACAAGCTTGGCAAATGCTAGAAGACAATGGCCAGTAATCAGTTTGCATTCAACCCCGGGTGGCCATATCCAGTCATTATTGATTAGTCTCCTACACTTAAAGCTAAATACTGTTCTTATTTTCCTTTCGTTTGGGTGTGTCTGGTCTTTTGTTGGGCAGTTTTGAGCTGTTTGTTGTGGCGTGTAGGGCACACAAAAGACTTTTAGTGACTTATAGTGTCTCATTATGTAATCTGTTTTTTTTTTTTCTTTTATCATGGCAGCAATCATTAAATTCACTCTCCATAAGCAAAACTGATCCTGCTGACCTCTAAATAAAATGTTCTTATCAGCTACGCAGTGCCACACGATGAACTGGCTCCAGTGGATAATTTCTTCTCCATTCTCTGGCCATATACTGAATAATAATGGTGTTTGATAGGAGCAAAGATTATGGAAGTTAATAACAGGAAGTGTCTCTCAGCAAGTGGGTAAAAATGGAGGCTTTCCATAGGGCTCTAAATTAACCAAGCACTTAATCTTCATTGTTCTGCCTGCTTAGCTAGGGAACATCTCAGCCTGACAGCCCAGCAGGAACTTAAAGCCAAATCGTTGCCTTTAATGATCGCCCTAACTGTGAACTTTTGGAGCGTTGACGTTGAGCAGCCTGGAAAATAGCAACCCACGCCAAACCTTAATGGTCAATTTCAGTAGTGCCAGTTTCCCTCTGATCGTACGCAAATTGTGTGTAAATGCAACTGAAATTTGGGACACTGACGAATTTTTGGCTTTCTGCTTAAGATAGACATTTAGAGCTCACAGTGCCCTAACTGGTGTTTGTTCATTCATCAACCTTTCAGGCTTTGAACTGTCTCACTGTGAAGATCCCGGAGTGCCCCAGTTTGGCTTCAAGGTCAATGACCAGGGACATTTCTCTGGTAGCACCATCACCTACAAGTGTGACCCCGGCTACACCCTGCACGGCAGCGGTGTCCTAAAGTGTATGACAGGGGAGCGGCGGGCCTGGGACAACCCACTACCCTCCTGCATAGGTAACCTAGCAACAGTTGCTAGTCTCCGCCTTATCGATCTGCATGATGACAAGTTGCCAGGGACCACTCACTCCTACTATGTTCACCAAATGAAAGGAGAAGTGTGCCAGACTGACCCAGTCATCAGTTTTCAACTAGTTTCATGTAAAAAAAAAAAAATTAGACCAGTCCTTGCTGAAGATTTGTTTATTTCATAGCATTTCCTATTAGGTTATGCAATGTATTGTGTCCATAAAATATATTTTTGCACAAACACACTGTGAAGTACAAAGACAGCCTGCATCTCATTCAGTTTCATCACACTCTCTCCATTGGCTTCAGGGTAAATGAACTGTGCTTTGTGTATATGGCCACGTTTTCCATAGCAGACCTGTAACAGATACAGAAGTTGTGAGTTTCACAGAGAAACTCCTTAAGCATGAATAAAGGTTCTGCACTGGTCCCTCCCTCTAGTTCCAGTAACTGAGCTTTGAACGAGATCCCACCCATTTGTCATAATTAACCAGGCCATGGAGTTGTAAGCCCCTCCCACTCCCCTACACAATCCTTACTGCGTAGCTAGCATATCTGAAGTCATTCGTATGCCTCGAAGGAAAATCCGCACTGCAGTTAAACCAAGTGTCTATTCCAAAAGACTTTAATTCAGAGTCACGAAGAGCTTCAGTAGAACTCCAAGAATTGCAGAGCTTTGCATTTCCTTGAGTGAATACAAATGACCGATATATACTTTTTTTTTTCTTATCAGAAGTAGCAACAGGCTAAATGACCTTAACAGAGGGGCTCAATAGCTCCCGCCATGTTGATTCTGTCCAGATTGCTGTGCTCTGAGGTCTGACTTTATGGCTAATAATCTGGCCCAGGGTGAGTTGTGGATTTTAGCACTCATAGAGAATTGCTCATAAGAGTTGAAGAAGACCCCACACTGAAGCTATTACTCCCCTCATTCTACTGATGGGTCATAATTAGGACAAATTGCCCTCCAAAGAGTTGGAAATCGCCTCTACCGCTGACTCCAGATCAGACTGGTTCTTTGTTAGATTTGATTTTAATGAGCTCCTATTAGCTACAAAACCTGACATGGGAATCTGTTCTGCATGCAAAAAGCCATAGCTAGCTACAGTCAATGATGGCCAAGGGACAACTGTGTCACTATACTACATTATAAAGGTATACATTTAGGCTCTGCAATGTTTATACTTTGTTATTCGAGATGAAGCTCTAACTTTATCTTCCTGTCTAATCAATTTTTTTCACTATTTGATAGCCTTTGCAGAGGATATCAAAATCCATCCCTACAGTAAAGTTCCTGACTAATATTTTTTGACAGATCGACCATCATTAATAATAGATTCTTAATAATGTTGAAGATACTCCTTTATATTTTAGAAATATGAGGGTCAGTCAGTGTGACCTCTCCAAAAGCGAAATTTTGAAACAGTGTGGAGGCTTATCATATTCCGTTCTTTTTTATTGCAGATGAAATATTTAACCATTTTTTTTATTTGAGTCCATAGGTAAGAGGTGTGATGGATGATGTTAGAGGGGTTCTAAATCTCTCTCTCTCTCTCTCTCTCTCTCTCTCTCTCTCTCCCTCTCTCTCTGGGGACATAATATCATGGGGAAAAAGCACCATTTGCAAAGGCACTGCTGAATCAGCACTTTTCACCCATTTAATGTGGACTACCTCTAAACAGCTGTAAAGTCCATTATAGATACTACACACACTCTGTTTCAAGAAATGTCTCAAAAACATTAGAAATGGTAAAGTGAGCAAAAAAAAAAAAAAGACAACACATTGTACAATTACTTTAAAATTTGGTTGTGTCAGAGATCTATGTTAAACTTACTTTACCAGCATGTAGGATCTAATAAAGCTAATCACTTTGTCAAAACTGAGTGAGGAGAAAACTCAGGATGGCACTTGGCCAACGGCTCCATGCACTCCTCAGCATTTGCATTGCACGGGAACACCAATCAGGTTTGACTGAGTGCTTGGCAGTGACCAATGACGTGTGGTACGGCAGCCAGCCTATGACAGATGAATGCCAAAGGGTGTTGGTTTAGAGGGAGGTGAAAAGGGAAGAGGGGAGGGACGGTCTCTCTCTCTCTCTCGTCAGTATCTAGAAACCACCGTAATGTTCAGATTAATCAAGAAGCCATTCTGAACCCTGTTATTCAGGCTTCATTGAACTGTGCGTCCATTGTTTGTCATGTAGACGGCTTATGCAAATGCAGCCTGTGGAAAGGAAATGTAGATGAGGGGACGTTCATTAATAAACAGAGCCCTCCATCCAGGAAAGAGGTCCAGGCCCACAAGGGAGGGGAGAGAGAGAGAGGGAGAGAGAGAGACAGAAATTGAATGAGCCACTCACTTAAAGTTGGTTAATAATGACTTGATGAGAACTTGCTAATAATAAGAGAGGTATAGAACACCGAGCTAGAGGCTAAAGAGTGGTCACGGGAGCCCTGTCGCAATAACAACTGTCACTAAGAGGCTTCAGGGTCAGGTTTTGTATTCGTTTACTCATTCGGAGCAATGCCTCAGTCCAGTCCCAGTTAGGCACCGGCACCGGCACCGGCACCGCATCAGTGGAAAAGGGGTATACACTGCACAGCTTTGGGTTTGATGTTGAGCAGCGCCAGTCTAATGAATGATGGGAGAAGGGAGCGGAGATGCTGGCGGTCTGCCTTGGTGCAAACTGTCTACAAAAACCCTCATGAGGCTGTATTGAGTATCTATTGAGTATTTAGTGATGCGATTCATATAGTCTTGTATTCCCAGTCTGGGAGCACTGAGTTGTTTTCCAGTCTTTTGAGGACTGTGTTGTTTGCCAACCAGCTCTCATTATTTCAGAGGACGTGAAAGTTTCTTTCTGTTTGTTTAGTTTGTTTGTGTGTGAGAGTTGCAATCTGTAAAATAGCACAAAATGTTGGATTACCCCATTTGCCTTTTCTCTTAAGTTATCTTTTTCTCTTTGCCTTTACTTTCTGTTCTTTACTTAACAGTCTTTACCTCACTGTTCTGTCTTTCCTTCTTTCTTTCTTTCTTTCTTTCTTTCTTTCTTTCTTTCTTTCTTTCTTTCTTTCTTTCTTTCTTTCTTTCTTTCACTCCCACTTATTCCTCTCTCTCTCTCTCTCTCTCTCTCTCTCTTTCATTCTCCTCCTCTTTCATTCTCTCTTCAGCTGAATGCGGGGGACGATTCAAAGGCGAGTCGACCGGTCGCATCCTGTCGCCAGGTTACCCCTTTCCCTATGACAACAACCTGCGCTGCACGTGGGTCATCGAGGTGGACTCAGGCAACATTGTCAGGTGCTCCTTGTCCCTGCCTTGCTTTCACCACACGCTGATACATGCCACAGCCATCAGCTCATGACAGATCAATACGCTTCACTGATATACAATGAAAGCTTGTGTGTGTGTGTGTGTGTGTGTGTGTGTGGGACCAGGGATCTTTAATTATTTATGTGCCACTTAAATGGCAAAGTCAGAAGTCAATATCTCATCTGCGCTGAGGCTGAGAGACATCAAGGGAGTTAATGTCGCCTCACAAATCTCTTCGCCTTTTTTTTTTTTCTCTTTTCTTTTCTTTCTTTTTTTTTTGCGTCTTACAGCTTCCGCAACCTCTCAGCCGAGATCATTACAAGGCATGAAAATGCAGTTTGCCAATTCACTTATTGCTGCCACATTGAATTTTTTTTTTTTTTTCCTGCAACCTTGAAGGGATATTATTTTGTCCTTTATTCACTCACTGCAGAAAAACACCTTTTTGTAAACTGTATTGCCATTCATTACTACTTTATCTGGCACTAATATGCGGATCAGACTCAACTCTCGAATCGTTATTTACTGCACGCAGTCGGGCCCTGTTTTTCTGCCTTTTTTTTTTTTTTTTTTTGGCAGCTATGTAGTGCAATATCTGTGACATAATTATGCCCGCAGACCTCTGTTTTCCTCCAGGCGTTCATCGCTTGTTTTCGTTCAGTCCAATCTCAATGGAATATGCAACTTTTTGGATAATGGGGGGGGCACCTTTAGGATTCTGAGAAAGTACAGGGCACAGTGAACTTGATAAACACAACACAATGAATAATTACTCATCTGCTTAAGTATCTCCATGCGCACGCTATGACATACGAATGCAGAATGAATCATTCTGAATGACTGAAGACTTCGCAGTTTGGGATACATGATGTAACAGAGAGGACCATGGGTAATAAATATCTCTTTGGAGGTTATAAGGTGTGATGTCATCTTATGAATTCTTAAATGTTGTTCGTCAGCTACTAACACCAGCTATCAGTCTCATATCAGAAATGATTGTTGGAACCAGAGTTTTAACCTTTTAATCACTCCATTTGCAGTCTGCAGTTTCTTGCCTTTGACACGGAGGCGTCCCACGATATCCTGAAGGTGTGGGACGGGCCTCCTGAAAACGAGATGTCTTTGCGGGAGGTGAGCGGATCTCTGCTTCCCGAGGGCATCCACAGCACCCTAAATTTGGTGACCATCCAGTTTGAGACTGACTTCTACATCAGTAAATCCGGTTTCGCCATCGAATTCTCCAGTGAGTTTCTCGTGCATTTTCTGTCTTCTCCTCAGGACTCCTGCTGGTTTTCGATTTGACTGGCAGGTTTAGTTGAAGTGCTCACTCTCAGGTTTGATTTAAAGGTTTGTCTCTGCTGAATTGTTAATGGACTTTGTTGCTTCTGCATTGACACTGATGATAGGTCTGCTTCAACACTGTGATTGACGGGTTTACCTGCTGTGTTATCCAAAGGGTTTGTTTTGACTGACAGCTCTTAAATGGACAGCTTATAAAATATAGCCGGAATTGCACGTCTCCTGAAGCCTTTGGTGGCTTTTAATTGGTCCTTCTTCCGTGATTGACAGGCTCCGTGGCCACAGCCTGCAGGGACCCGGGAGTACCCATGAACGGCAGTCGGAATGGGGACGGAAGGGAGCCTGGAGACACAGTGACATTCCAGTGTGACCCAGGATACGAGCTGCAGGGAGAGATGAAAATCACCTGTATCCAGGTGGAGAATCGTTATTATTGGCAGCCCAGTCCACCAGTGTGTATAGGTGAGTGCTTATGTAACAAGCTACTCAGAGTTAAAAAAAAAAAAACATTTAAGCACTATGGCAATAATTTTTTAAACTTTTTTTTTTTTTGCCATAAACATTTGAAGAACGGTCATAGGCGTTGATATGCTGTCATAATCGTCCCATCGTGCAGACCTTTCCGGGACTAAATCTGATTTACAAGGACTTTTACCGATGCATCCACAAGCTCCATTTAATGAAGAGTGCTACCAAGGGTACTCGTAACTGGCAGCTCAAACCCACGGTGTTGCTCACGTCTTGTATCTGCATGTCTGATCATTTTCAGTTTTGTGAAAAGATTCTGGAGGGTTGTAGAAACCAAGAGGTACTTAAGCCCTATGAAGCCAATGTCCACCGTCATCTCTCCAGCAGTGCTAAAGCATTGGCGAAATTAATGACGATCAAATTATAAGATGTAGACCATCTCCTTTTTTTGTTTCAGAAAAAGTTCTTAACTTGCTATTAAATTAATTTCGTTCGCTCAAGTTGTTTTTGTGTGTGTGTGTGTGTGTGTGTGTATTTGTCTGTGTGTGTGTGTGTGTGTGTGTTTGTGTGTGTTTGTGTTGTGATAAAAGGCAGTCATATTTAACATCAAAGTAAAGATCTGAGATACTCCAAACTTTGAACAAATGTAAATCCACAATCGCTCTACAAATCGTTCTGATCATCACAGCTGTTACATTTTCTCTCAGATTTTTTTTTTCATATATTACAAATTCTCATGTATTAATAATATTGAACTTTTTTTGTTTGTTTGTTTTCTGAGCAGCGCCTTGTGGGGGAAATTTGACCGGGTCCTCCGGGTTTATCCTTTCGCCAAACTACCCTAACCCATACCCCCACAGCAAGGACTGTGATTGGCTCATCGCTGTCAACTCTGACTACGTCCTGTCCTTGGCATTCATCAGGTAAGGCCTGCAATCTGCAGTGGAGAACCATGAAAAGCTCCCGTGTTTGTTTGTCCCTATTGGCAGACATGGCTTAGCAAGACACAATTTCTTATGATAATCTTAATGGAATTACGGTAACTGTGAGCTTGTTTGTTTGACCAACCTCTTGTTTAGTGCACTGATCCAAACGTGGATTCTCATCCCTTTTTTTTTTTTTTTTTTTTTTTAATTTTTACATGATTCATATCCTTAATTGGATTTTTGATATTGGTTATATTCGCAGCAAGTCAGCGTAGTTTGACAATATTTGTACTTACCAAATAGCATTTCATTAAGTAACCCTAATCCAGTAATCAATTTAAATATGCAAATGTACACCACATAAATCCTGCCGCATACATCTCATTACAAGGTTTTTATTAAATTAGATTGACATCTGAATTCTCCAAGCACATTGGCTTTTTAGGTATGAGTGGCATGTGGTCTTATATGATAATATTGGTGTTGGTCTAGCATGTCACAGCTGTGGTAGATGTGTTAGAATGATTATGTAATGACTGGAGCTTTCACCAGCATATTAACATGCGTTCCATAACAGGCCTGGATAATGAGCCCAGCTGGAATTCTTTGCTCAATTTTTTGTCAGTAATGAACCTCAGGTTGGCCCTTTACGCCCCCCCCCCCCCCCCCTCCACAGTTTCTCTTCAAGGTTTCACAGCAATGGTGTCTCAGGCTTTGACTGATATGACCAATTAATTTAAAAGCAGACTTGATAAATGGCTTTCACAGTCAAATAATGCCGCTAATTGTGTCCATTTTTCATTTAACCTGCGGACAGCGGGGACTTGGGATGATACGTGGGAATCTCCCTTGTTTCGAGGTCAAAGCGGGGTTAAGCTAGACTCCTGTTGCAATGTGTCATATGTGTCAGAAGCCCTGTGCTTTGCCTTCATCTTAATCCTTAACGTTATGCAAATTAGGATTCTTAGGACCTTTTCTCACTTGACTGTACTGAGGGTTGTGTATGTGTGTGTGTGTGTGTGTGTGTGTGTGCGGGTGTGCGTGCGTGCGTGTGTGCTTGTCTGGGTGGGTCTGGAACAGACAGAACATGAAGCAATTTTCAAAGTTTTTAAGTTTCTGATTTTTTTTTTTTATCTCTTTGCCTCTCTTGCTCTGCCTGCTTCTCTGTCTCTCTCTGTGCCTCTCTGTCTCTCTTCCACTGTCTCTGTCTGTCTTGCTGTCTCTGTCTGTCCGTCTGTCTGTCTTTCCCTCACTCTTTGATGACATATTGAACACAGACACCAATCATTACTCAGCAGCTTTAAATCTTCTCTGCCTGCTTGGCTTGTCAACCAAATATCAGGTCTATGGTGACATAATGATTTACATACACTCAGA
The DNA here is from genome assembly GCF_902362185.1 of Chanos chanos. NCBI lineage: Eukaryota > Metazoa > Chordata > Actinopteri > Gonorynchiformes > Chanidae > Chanos > Chanos chanos. The sequence continues at coordinate 18,224,235 of NC_044506.1, read as the reverse complement.
AAACCCAACATTTAATATGTGTCAGGACTTTTAAAAGGAACATCTTGTGTAGATGTTCCCTCATCACCCTCACTTACAGACCTGCTTGTTACCACTGCTTTTTTTTTTTTCTTTTCTCAGAGTTCATATTTCTTGAGTTACTTCAGTTCCAAGCTAGACAATAGTTTGAAACTGTACATTAGCTCCCAGCAAGATGACAAAGCAACTTTATTTTCTCATACAGTCAAGCGTATAGTTGAGTCATTCCTCTGGTTTGGTGAAATGTGAGCCAGTGATGTCCTCATTTGAATATCTTCCTCAAAGAGCAAATAGGCTCACTGGAGTACTGCCAATGGAGCGCTCTTTCAAACAGGTTTCTAATGAATGATTTTTATACAGTTGTCTCTCGGGGACTTTCATCACACAGTCCATTACGAGCATATTTCTCCCAAACAGAAAAACCAGAGTGTGAAACATCTTATGTTGAAATGACTGGTGCAGAAATGGAATGACCCTAGGACAACAGTGACAACAGACCTATACTATACCCTCTTATATTTAATCCTACTAATATCAGCGCTACAATCCCAGTGGAATTACCACAGAACTAATTGTTTGATGATTGACAGTTCCAGAGGCTAGGCTGAAAAAAATTACATCTGGTTATCAGAACCTAATTACATTTTTTTTAAAGTGGCACAGAGGAACCTGTCTTGTTTGGGTTTCTGTAATTGTGTAGTGAGCCCTTAGCATAGAATATGACTGCAATGGAGTATGACTGCCTTATTTTGCATATTCTTTTAGCATGATGATATATAATTCAGTTGGTATTGCTCACAGTGAAGCTTCACTCTGCTGGTGTAGTTCTTCCTCTGTCCTGGACAATGGGAGTGTAGCAGAGTTGCTCATGTGTTCCTGCCTTATTCTATATATCTGTGTTTATTGTTTTCTAGTTTAGGGAGAGTGTTTGGAGATTAAGCCACAACATTCAGACTTCAAAAAATGTACTCATAGTGTCTAGATTAGCCCTTCCATGAAGGAGGTAAGAAAATTAGCATTGCGTTGCTTTGGCACATCGAGAACACAAAAGTCACGAATGGTCTTAAATGAATCTAACCACATATATGAAAAAATCCACACAAAATGATTTGTCTGTCACATTTTACTGTGACAACAGCCTTTGAACTGTCTGTCTGATAAATGGTCAAGTTGTCACTGAGGAAGCTATACCTACTCAGCTGTCATGGCCAGTTCTTAATGTAAACTGATGTTTTTCATTCAACCTCAGGTCTATTATACAGACCTTGTTTGGGATATTCAGACTGAATAGTTTTGCATTGTGAAGTTTTAAATCTAGGGACACACAAGTTAACCACAGCCCTTAAGGATAGAAGTGACACTCTAACCCCTATAACGCTTCAGAAGACGCTACACTTTCTCAGTTGCTCCTCAAGCAAAGAGCCCTGTCACAGTTCAGGTTCTTCTCTGTCTGTTTGATCAGGTTGGACGTGAAAAATGTTCTTTGATCATCTCCTTTCATGTCTCTTTTCTGTCTTTCGCCAGTTTCAGCATCGAGCCCAACTACGACTTTTTGTACATTTATGACGGGCCGGACAGTAACAGCCCGCTGATAGGGAGCTTCCAGGACAGCAAGCTTCCAGAACGGATAGAGAGCAGCTCCAACACCATGTACCTGGCCTTCCGCAGTGACGGCTCTGTCAGCTTCACCGGATTTCACCTGGAGTACAAAGGTGGGCTTTTATGATGAGACTGACTACCCTTAAAAACTTCCACTTCCACTGCTCCGACAAATCAGCCTACTTCGCCATGATACGGAATCTGTTGGAATCGAACTATTGCACAGTTTGTTTTTTGTTTTGGTTTTTCTGGCTTTTTGTTTTTCTTTTTTTGTTTTGTTTTTTGATAGAAATATAGTTTTCTCAAGATAAATGATTAAACAAAATATGAATGATTGTATACATTTTTTGTACCAGATATAGCACATACACATTAGAGTAAATTATTATTAGTAGTAGTAGTAGTAGTAGTAGTAGTATTATTATTATTTAGTGTTGTTTGTTGTTATGCTCTATTTTACTGAAATAGATAAACACCAGTACAGTAAGAATTCACAACGCACAATGCAGCATACTATAAAAAGAAAACTGAACAGATACCTCAGTTATCAATCTTGTACATTTAGCACTTAATTCACTTTTCTCAGACCCCTGATCCAGGATTTTAATGGGCAAATTTATGTAAAACAGTAACTGAATCTTAATGATATCTAATGAACTCATTCTCCTTCGTTGTCCTCTGTTTTTTTTTTTTCTAAAATCACTTAAATCGAAGAAATCTGAGAAAATTTAAATGAATTTCCTTAACACGCTCTCATTAACCTTCTTCTCTCCTGCTTTTCCCATGAAGCCAAGCTGCGCGAGTCCTGTTTCGACCCAGGTAACGTGATGAACGGAACACGGCTAGGCAGCGACTATAAGCTGGGTTCCACTGTGACGTTCTACTGCGAGGCCGGATATGTTCTCCAAGGCTACTCTACACTCACGTGCATTATGGGGGATGACGGGAGACCAGGCTGGAACAGAATACTACCAAGCTGCCAAGGTGAAATTAGCCTGAAAATGCAAATATGTCCTTACGTTACATACATAATTCATGGACAATTAATTAATTTACAGTCATTATTGACATTATTATTAATACTATGGAGCACTAGTTAATTAAACTGAAAAACTAGGTTGATGGGAGCACATCCAGATTTGTAATAATAAAGATCTGTAGAAGGTAATGAAATCTTTTCATAAGTAGAGCTTGAGTATAAAAGGCAGACATGGCTGAGAAGGAGAGGAAGAATAGGAAAAAATACAACAATCATTTTACTTGACATGCTGACAATATAATGAAAGACAAAAAGCGTATAATAAATGTGAATAAATGTGAAATAAAAGAATTTTATCTGTCTTTGTATGAATGTTGTATTAATGTAACAATATATCAAGCAGACAAGTAATGATAACAGAAAATACGGGAAGATATCTCCATTGTGGAGGAACTCTTTCAGTTATAAAAGTCTTTCCTGTTTAGTGAATTCACAGTATGTAGAACTTATGTCGCACTACAGTTTATTAGAAGTTTTCGGCTAATAGAGCAGTGCATGCCAGCACTATGGACTAAAAGAGCATGAACTCTGTTTACGGTTTATATTCTAGCCAATAAAGTGAGGCCCTGGTGCATTTCTGAAATGCCAAATGAAAGTAAACCCAAGTCTCTAGAATCAAGACCAAAGCAGTCAATAATAATGGTCCAATCAAGAACAAGAAGCTCCCAATTAGACTCTGTCCTTGAGTATCTCAGATACTGCCGTCTGGTTCAGGTAGTTGTCCATAGTGTTTGACATCAAAGGGTATCGAACACATCTGCTGTGAATGGAAAGAATAACAAGACTCACTTTAGGTTGTCAGTCAGCGTTTGTAAGCTCCAAAATGCCCAACATACAAAGGGCATGTCTCTGGGTTGAAAATGAAAGTGAGTTAAAAAAAAAAAAGCCTATTCCAGCGCTAGCTTTCCAACAACATCAACATGCCATTCAAGCATTTTCTGCCCTCTAAAGCCTGATCTTACTGTTATTCATATACCTGATGACACGTAAATAATGTCACAACACAACATAGCATCTTATGAGGGTTTTTTTTTTAATTTACACAGTTCATTTTATAGTGTTTAAAATAGACTTTCATCAACGTTCCCGGATGCCAGTTCTTTTATCTAGAAGCACACCTTTTCCAAAGGAATGAGTTTCTGGCGCTTATCATTATCGGGAATGTCAAAACAGCGCCAAGCATTCTTGTGGAGATGACATGTTGGGAAATGGCCGGCCCACGCTAATGGCACACGTCGATAGCACACTAATAGCACACATAAGTCTGGGCTTATGAGTCTAGAAGTGGGAGAAAATTATTTACCCCTTCACTGGCGTTGAGGTAAAATGTTGTTCACCAGAGGGGAAAATGTGCTCTGAGTTTAAGCAGAGAGCTAAATGTAGCAAGTTCAGAATTCAGGGATATTTTTGAGCTGATGAAGAGATTGAGGCTGCATTGAAGTGAACCCATTATGGTTTCCTTGGGCGAAGACAGAACTCTCACACAAAATCTTTTAAGCATTTTAGCTTTTTTTTTTTTCAAATTGTATGCAACCAGGAATATCAATGGTCATTTACAAATTTTAAAATGACTTTGGGAAATCTGTCCACAAATGCAACACTGTGTAGCCATATGCAGAAATGAGCGTGTTCGTGTTTTGAACTCATCATTTTAAAATGTCTGTTTTAAATACAAGCCTAAAACAAGTTATCCCTATAATGTGCATGTTTATATTATACGTGTCTTGTGCTGACAAGCTGTGTGTGTGCATGTGTACGTGTGTGTGTGTGTGTGTGTGTGTGTGTGTGTGTGTGTGTGTTAACAGCACCATGTGGGAGCCGTTCCACAGGCTCAGAAGGAACAGTGCTGTCTCCGAACTTTCCCAGGAACTACACTGCAGGACACAGCTGTGTGTACTCCATCTCAGTGCCCAGGGAATTTGGTAAGCAATGCAATATATTGGGATACAAACAACCCGGATAAGTCATCGGTTTTTCGCTGGTTGTCATCTTGGCTACACAGAGACCAAGTGCCAAATAAGAATGTATTGAGTGGGAAATGGACTGTAGATATAGGTAAAAACAAAGGTATGACCTTAGATATAATGAATCAAAAACAGATATAATCAAAGATATTAGGGTTAAAGTAAAGATATGACCATAAATATCATAAATAACCATATGTATCTCGCATATATTTTCATTTCACAAATAACAGCATGGAGTATCAAAGGGCAACATTGCGATGTTTGTTTTGTCAGATAACTTTATCAGATAATTATGGATTTAATGGCCTGTGGATAACTATGGATTACATACCACTTTATCCGTGTATACGGTCTGTGCTTCTGATGTATGGATGTTTAAGAAAGCTCTTAGAGACCTTAGCAACGAGTGAGATCTAGTCAGTCACCTCTACATTGTTCAAATGTTCATGTTATTCCATTTTTTTCAATAACCATTTTGACCTCTGACTTTTGGCCTGTCAAATGAATTGATGTTTGGAGTGTACTTTCATGTAATACTGTTGAGTTCCACGTCCACTTTCATTCGTCTATTAAGAATCCACTTCACTCTGGAACGGTCAGTGAAGAGATGTCTGAGGTCTATACAGTCTCTCAGGGAAAGTTTCCCAGACAAAGATTAAATATAGTTCTAGACTAAATTTAATTCAGAATGAGGATTCATCATTTAAAATGCAATTTAGTCAAAAATTAGACTTTATCTAGGAAACTGACTCTCAGTGCGTTCATTTCTGCTTTGGGATTTTGAGGCTCAGAAAAAGAGAGTTCACAGCGGTAACTTAGCAACAAGCTGCCAATATCCTGTCTCACGCTTGAAACTTGAAAAGTTTCCCTCTTTCAGACCTGAAGGGTTGTATACACTATTAATATTTAATACCCCAAGAGCTTAGTCAGTCTGTTCTGAGCATTCCAGCATCATGACAGCAACCTCAGATCTTTCAGAAATGGAGCGTGAGATAGACAGCTTCAACGCGAAGTAATTTCATCCTCTATCCTCGCTGTGAAAACATAAGATTTAATACAAATTACTTATTGTACGATCACAAGTAACAGCGGGTCCCCCAGTGAAATGCAGACACACTTTGCGCCTTGCTTTTGTGGAAGTGGTCAAAATGTAACATGAATGGTTGCATGAACCATGACGTTGCGGGTTCTCTACCAGTTTGCGCTTAACCCCAAGCCAGCTCCAGGGGTATTCCACCTCTTACACAGCAAAACAAACATCAAGCTAGATGACTAAATTAAAAAAAAAAAATGTAGAAGTTATTAATCTGAAATAAATGATTAACAAATGATTAGCTCAAAGGTTTTTTTGTTTTTTTTGTTTTGTAGTCCCTCTTATGTTTTGCAGGCTGTCTTCTATTTCACTTCAATCTGAATCCTTTGATCAAGATCAAAAGTACGACTGATGATGACTTTACGTAGACTGATTGTAGTGTAACGCTGAAAGGGACAGGCTCATTTGTTTTGGAGAAAAGTAGGTCTGATCTTACTACAGCTGTACACGGCTCTTTTGGGAAGACTTTTCGGGGAACCGGTGTTGACTCCGTTAAAGTATGGGATATTAATACCACTTCTTTCTTCAGTAGCATCACTGCAGGAGTTAAGTGCTTCAACATTAGCCTGTAATTGAGAGGATTGTATAGAAGGATTACTCCTTCATCGCTGATCCTAAATTCCTCTCACTGCGACCTAGTCCTGTCACTCTCCCCGTGTATGGCATTACCACGGTGACACTCAGAGCTATCCGGCTGAAAGCAAGCTGTTTTTGTGTGCGTGTGTGCGTGCGTGTGCGTGTGCGTGTGCGTGTGCGTGTGCGCGTGTGCGTGAATTTGTCCAACTGGAATCATGGTAAGACTGCTCAGGGTAAAACTCACTCGAGTTCACAGTCTCCTGTAATGACACACGATGGGAATTTGAGCCTCACCAGGTGGTATTGTTTGGTATATGAGAGGTTGATGGTTTAGCTCTTAGCTGGACTGTTCTCTTTCGGCCCAGCTCCATGCCACCCTGCTCTGAGCCTTCCTATTACCACCAGATTCTATGCTTACAAACATACCAGCGACAGAGAGTCCTGAGTAAGACAGATGACATCTAAAATAAAGACACGTTGAGAGTAAAGTGAAGGCAAAAAGCTGAAAAGCCAAGGGAGGTTGAGGGGTGAGGGGTGGCTGGTTACCTCAGTGTGTCTATTAGCCAAGTAGAACACATTAATCATGTACCCACCTGAAATGTGAGATCCGCTAACTGAAAATCAGAGTGAAATTGTACTCAAACATCCCTATATTCTCAACCTCACCACACGTCTGCACATATTCATTAAGGCTAGAGTGAAAAAAAACACAAATAATTGTGTTATGTCATCACTGACATGTCAAATACATGTGATCTGTAAGTCAGCTGGAGGTTGTTGATACAGTGAAGTGCTTTTGAGGGTGTAATGGTCCATTTATTAAGGACATCGCTCCCTCACGAAACATCGCAGTTATTTGTAATCCATTCAAATGAAGCATATTCCAGAGAGCGCAGGGTTTTTTTTTTTTTTGGTTTTTTTTTTCTGGGTTGAGGACGTTAGCACCCAGAAGCGTAGTTGAACACAAGGGCTTTGTTTGCGTAACACACTCGTTCCATATGTTTTGTGATGGCTGTCAGGTTTAATGAGCGTGGATGGGTTTCAGGGTCTAGGCTAAAGTTTAGCAAAGGTATTCAGAGCATAGCAAACCTTACACCACCACCACCCCCCCCCCCCCCGCACACAAACACACACACATACACCCCGCCCCCACCGAGAATCCAACAAGCATCTGAGAGAGATCGATTGGGACAAAAATAGACAGAAAACAAAGACGTGTGCTAGTTTCCCAAGCTTGACAGGGAGGAGCGTAAAGCCTACAGGGAGGCATGCTTCGCTAGTTTCATTGAATTTCCATTGTAGGTAATGGGTACCATGGATATAAACATAAACAACGATATGAGACTGTCTTTTTGTCCAATGCTAAAAATTGCTGCTGTTAACAATGATTTACCAAAACCCTGAAAGAGTGAGAGCAGATCTCAGATTATACCAGACCATTGTGTTGATTACAGAGACCACACTGTGGATTACCCAGTGTAATTTCCTCACAGTCATAATCGATTGACGTACTAGGCCAAACAGAGTCATCCAAAATTTGACTGAAACAATCTTTTTTTTTTTTTGTCAGTGTATCTGCTCTCAGTCAGCAAACGCCTGAGACAGCTTTACTGTACTCGGTTAATATGTGCAAATGTCTGCCCATCTTTTCCATCCACTTCTACTTTGTGTGTGTGTGTGTGTGTGTGTGTGTCTGAAGGAGGGAGAGACATCTGGGAGGCCCCCATCACAGTCTCACACTAAGCCTCTAAATGGTGGACACCCGCTGAGCGCTCCCCCTGTTCTACCACGCACCTGAGGCATTGTCAAACATTCCCTGCTCAAGTCGGGCGATTAAAGGCTTAAAGCGCCTTATAGAACAAAGCACAGGTTGAGTTTGCACAGATGAATACCTTTGCAGATGTGTCATAAAGGCTTCTGCTTGTCGGATGAAGACTAATGCTAATGCTAGAGATCATCTGAGCCTAAACGTCTGAAGACAGCTCTGGATGTGAAATGACATTTCTCTGTATCCCTCAGAGGGAGTGTCATCTAGTGAACCAGTTTAGTGCTTTTTGAGTTATTAGTCTGTTTTTGTAGGGTCAGCATGTTAAACGTTGATGTTTCGACTGTAATTCTGAGATACTGCTGGTCAGAAGTAGAGAGTGGTTTTGACAGCGAATACGTGAGTTAGCGAAAAAGGCACTGTTTTGTTATCAATTTGTAAAGTCCTTATTCTCGCTGACTGAATAGGAAAACCATCAATCTGTGAAGGAATATTCTGATCGGTACACAGGTAGAGGTTGAGAAACATCAGAGAACACCTTGTAGCAGGATCGACAGAATAAAAATATTTCATGAATCATAGACACCCTTCCCACACACAGACACAAAACTGTCACACGCAGCACCCGGCACCAAGCAACAGCAAAGCCAACCTGGATTTGACATGGCTGAAACCCACAGATTTCAATCAGTTACGTGTCCACGCAGCACTCTGCAAACATCATTTCGTGGGTTTTTTTTTTTTTTTTGGATGTTTTTTGGGGGGGGGGGGGGGTTCTCTCCTTTTTAGAAGACAGCAGTTGCTTGGGTAACAGGGAGCTTTTTCTCTTGCCAATTCATCCAACACTAGTACTTTGACCTCTTCACTGAGATCCAATCCTGTACTACACAGGGAGCCAGCACTGAATATTCCCACCATCTGAGGTTATTTAACCTGGCAGAGAAATTTTTTTGGAAAATGCCTGCACAGAAGGATTTCACAGACGCATGCTTGGACTATCTGACATGCTGTTTTATCTTAGCAGGACTCTCAAATGCAGCTCTCGCCTTTAGAGCTCCCACATTATGAGTTCTTACCATCACCCCTGTGGCCACAGTTTGACTCTGTGGAGTAACATGCTTTTGCACATCCACCAACTACATGTCTGGTCTTCTTTTTCCTGTCACACACAGACACACACACACACACAAACATACATAAGTAATAGGCTGTTTTCAGCAGCTACAAATTAATTCCCCACAGAAAGAGCGGGATCCAAAGACCATTGTTAAAATGCAACACTCTGCGGCTACCCTTTTTTTTTTTAATGTTTCATTATTCTGTCACAGAGAATGATAGTGGCAATATTTCAGACAGTGACAGGTTTGGTGGAAGAGATGCATTATTCCTCCCATACCAACCTTCCGTTGTCACTGGCCTCAGGCACATAACGTGAGCACATGGAACAACTCTCTTGTACGGGCAACTTGAAGGGAAAAAAAAACTTTAATGGTCTCAGTCTGTTAAGTATTGCTCAGAAGCTACAAATGTTCAAGCAGTAAATTACATCAGCTATTGGTGTAAAGCTGTAGGCCTTACAAGGCTTTGTTAGGGCTTGATGGGTTTTTAATTGTTGTTTGGAGGTTTGTTTTTGAACGCTGCGTTCACAGTCTAAAACGATAAACAACAGTGTTGTAAAAATTTCACACGGAACTAAATGTTTCACACGAGGAAAAAAAAAAAAAAAAAAAAAAAAGCAAGCAATGTGACATGCAAAAGGAATTAGAGAAGCAGCTTTTCCGTGATTGGTCGGTTTCACTCAGTGTGTTAATTAAGGAGCTAGTTGGTCTCTCATGGCCCTGTAGGCCATGCTGCATTTTTAATTAAGAAACAGACTGGATTATTCTGAAAGTACCTTTGTTTCTCATAGATGGTTGCACACAATCCTCCTGCGTATATGCCCATTGTCTGGTCTAGAGTGTCCTCTCGCTCTGGTTCCTGCAGTGCTGAAAATAGGTTCATATCACTTGACTTGAAGTCACAAGATACTGTTTTCTTTTAACTTAGCATACATTAAATACATTCTATGACTCTATATCCTGATCTACTGGTCATTGTTCTTTGAGCTGTTATTTTTCTGATATTATTTCTGTAACTCAGAGAGTAAGTCTGATATAACAAAAGCTCATTACATTTCATAGGGCGATGCCAGGTCTTACAAAAATTATGTCTCTTGGAGTGGAAAAAATTGCTGGTTCTGTTAATTGACTTCAAGAAATAAGGGATGGACAAAAATATGTAGAAACAAGGATGTATTTAGGGTCAATGCTCTCTACTAAAACCTTTTCTTTGGATGACACCATGTTGATTTGGAAGTACATGCTCTATGTGCTTCCTATCCTATGTTTTATCAAAGTGTTTGAAATCTTCAGTACTTGCGCTGAGATACAAAAACACCCACAGTTCAGAAGAGATACTATATATGTTCACAGTTGAGAAGAGTTACCATATATGCTCACAGCTGAGAAGAGTTACCATATATGTTCACAGTTCAGAAGAGTTACCATATATGTTCACAGTTGAGAAGAGTTACCATCTATGTTCACAGTTGAGAAGAGTTATGTTCTAATATGAATTTTAATGTCTAACATGCAGAGAGCCCTAAGCTAATGAATGGCTAGCACCTCATATTTCCTGACACAATTTAAAACTCATCTGCCAGTCTCTTCTAACAGTGCACCTCTAATTAACATTCAGCAGTTCAAAGGTGAACTGTGACACTCCCATCTTTCCTCAGAGCCCGAGAAAGGTCTGCATAGCGTTGGTTAAAGCATAATAGACCCAGACATCCCCTGAAGGTGATTGGCATCACTTCTGCTGTTGGTCAAGCTTTATTCTCTGAAATGTCCATCATCAGCAAAGGAGTGCTGGTAAAGGACCCTATTAACATTTCTTTGAACCCATCAATAAGAGGAAGAATGCCCATTGTGAGCTACAGATCAAGAAAGAAAGGAGTGGGAGGGGTGCACATTTTCTTTGGGGCAGTGCACTTGCGTACCAAAAAAGGCACCCAGATACCCACTAACATAAATAAACCACCAAGGTCCTGCTCATTAACAGTGCATTTCTTGCTCATGTCACATTGTTATGAACAGATTGATGAAGGTGGAGGAACCTGAAAGTATTTCATATCCCCTCAATAAATACGAGCTCGGTCATTTGTGTATGTCATTCCCATGTAGTAACAAGGCCGTCTAATTTGAATTGAATCAAATCAAATGAAATATGTCCCCAAAATTATGAACTAAGCCATCATGTAGGCTGTCGCACGTCAGAATCTGTGTAGGGCTGTGGCGAATGGCTTGTTTGTCTCTGAGACAAATGTGGCACAATGAAACCTGAAATCAGGCACAAATGGCCACAGGCCAGCTTTACACCACAGTCAAGCCCATTTTCCTTCTGTCTGTCAGACGGAAACACTCAGCACACTGCACTTTCTGCTGTGTTTCTCTGACCTCTTTCCCTTACACACACACACACACACACACACGCACATAAACACGCACACGCACGCGCACACACACACACACACACACACACACACACACACACACACACACAAACATAGTCTCTCACACACACACACACAGTCACACACACACACACACACACACACACACACTCACACACAAACACACTCTCACACACACACACATACACTCACACACACATACATAAAAACAAATAAACAGCTGAAAGGCTTCTGAAAGCATGGACCTTTGCTTACTGTGGGTATCCACTCTTGTTCTCTATATTACCTCTAGAGAGAGATGGAGGAAGTAAGCCCTGGAGCCAAAACATAAAAACTAACACAACTCCAGACAAAGTTCAGCCCCTGAGAGAAAGCATGCAAACACATTCATACCCAAACTCATTCACAGAAGAGCAGGCTCACTTAGTCTTGTTTGGGTGATCTCTTTGACTGCTATTTCCAAACACACGTCAAACTAGTGATAATGCAAAAAAAAAAAAAAAAAAAGATTCTGCTGGTGGCTATCTCCAGTTAAGAGCCATAATCAAAGAATGTCTAATTTCACAACTTTGCCATTGGGCAAGAACATAAGTAGAGTGGAGTTTTCAATGTTTTTTTTTTTTTTTAGCAATATTTCTGTCCAGGAACAATCTTTAAAAGGAAGAGATGGAAATACTTTACATTAAGTTGGCAAATGTGCATGTAATTAGATTTTAA